>NC_063173.1:57445136-57616461 GCF_023159225.1 Perognathus longimembris pacificus | reverse complement strand
CCCATCTGAGACACGTGGGGGTCGGACTCCAGGTAACCCTCCTCCTGAGGGCCTTGGATGAGCCGGGGTGAGGAGGCTGCCAGCCTCTGGCGAGGAAGCCTCCGTGAGGAAGGTCAGCCTCCAAGCTCCCCCCCCCCCCCCCCCGCCCCTCCCAGCCCCCAATTGGGACGTGCGGCTTGTGAGTGGAGGGAGGACCCTGGGTATTACAGTTACCATGGAAACAGTCGATTTGCCGGAGTGCTGCAGTGTTGGGAGTGGAGAGACTGTACAGGCTGAGGCCTAGCTGGCTGTGCTCTGGCCTCCAGGCCCCGTCCTTCCCGGGCCTGGTGACCTGCAGGAGATGGGGAGGCGGCTGGTTGTGTACCCCACCCCCAGCCCGCTCTCCGCATCCGAGGGTTCCTGGGCCCCCAGGCAGAAAGGACACTGGAGCCTGGATGGGCAGAGCGGGGCTTCCTCTCTGCGGGTGCGCTGCTAGTAGAGGTGATTCTTTCCTGTCTGCACTGCCCCTGGGGGTCGCAACTCCCACCCTGGCCTGTATGAGTCTCATCTGCTCCATTCATATCCTGAAAGACAGCAGGGGGATTCATGGCGCCTGCTCCCCGCCCCCTACTAACGGCCTGGCTGGCTGCCTCTGGGGGACCCCAGCAGCAGGCTTCCCTTCTTTCCTCAGCTTCTAGTCACCAAGTGGAGAATACCTCCTCCCTTTAGGGCCCTCCAAAGCACCCCCTCCCTGTGGAGGCCTAGGTGCTCCCTGGCCCAAGCCCCCCTTCACCCAACGGCCCTAACTACAAGCAGGTGAGAGGCCCCAGGCACCCCGAGTTGGCCCAGCACGCTCCAGGCGTTTGCCCTGAGGCTGCATCTGCTTCTCTTTTTCTCTCAGGTCTAGGCTTTCCTTGAACCCTTCTCACCCCAAGTAGTGGTTTGAGAGGAGTCGTTAGTGGCTAATTATTTAATTATGCATTTTATGAATCTCATTTGCTCCATTTATATCCTAAAGAACAGAAGACTGTTCCCTTCCCTTCTCTCCCCTTCCCTGCGGGCTCCGGAGCCCTAGTACTCCAGACAAGGTTCCTTTCTCAGAAACTGGGTGACCAGGCCCCCATCCCCACCCCACCCCCAAGGAGCTCAGTCAGCCGCAGGAGGGAACATGGCGACTAATGGGGTTTATTTTGGGGCTGAGATCGTTAGGGACCTCACACCCGCCCCCGGCAGCCGGATGGCGAAGAGGAGAGGGAGAAGGGGAGAGAGGGTGGGGTGGGGGAGGGCTGGGAGAGGAAGCCTACATCTTGGGCTCCCACTCTCCTGCTTGGCTTACCTACGTCCCTCTCTGTCCTTCCCTGTCCATCTGTCTCTCTGCCTCCTTCCTCCTCTGGCTGTCAGTCCCCCCTCCCATGTCTGTCTCTCCCTTTCTGGGCAGGGCTCCAGAACTCCCTGTTTTGGGGCCCAGGCACCACCCCTCCCCGAAGGTGGAAGCAGGGGGTTCGAGATGAACTCGGAGGATTCTCGGGGCGGTGGGAGGGGCCTGAGGGAGGAGATGGGCAGATGGCTGCGTGCCCGCCATGGGCCGTGAGTCAGAGCTGCCCACAGCCCCGCGCATCCTCCCGCCCTCACCTGGGGCGCTTCTTTGCCTTGTTACTGCTTAACTCTGGCCCCAAAGAAACCCACATCTTGAGTCTGTCATCTCTGTTAGCAGAAATTGAGCGCCCCCCTCCCGCCCCCCCCCCCCCCCCCCGCTAACCTCCACTCCCCGCCCAGGTCCTTCCTGCCCGGGCGCGCTTGTCTGCGCGTGCTCTGGGTGTCGTGGTATTACCTCTTGGTTTTGCTGTAATTAAAGCTAGAATTCTTGTTGAGGCAGCCACATCTGTCTGTGCATGTGCACAGACTACCACCCAGGTGCCCACCTGCCCGTTGTGCCCTAAGGTCGCGCGCGGGGCTGGCGGTGGCCCAGGGCATCACGGCTGAAGTTCCGCACCCCACCCCTGGAGCCCTCCTGCTGTGCTGTGGCCACCGCCCAAGGACCCGAGGACCTGCCGCCTTTGCCCATCTGACGCCAGCGCTTCCTCTCTCTGTCCCTTCTCTCTGCAGCCGGGACCACATACATCTTTGGGAAGGGGGGCGCCCTCATCACCTACACGTGGCCCCCCAATGACCGGCCCAGCACGAGGATGGACCGCCTGGCCGTGGGCTTCAGCACCCATCAGCGGAGCGCGGTGCTGGTGCGGGTGGACAGCGCCTCTGGCCTCGGGACTACCTACAGCTGCACATTGTAAGGACCGGGGCTGCTCGGCCCTGTCACCCCAACTCCCCCAGCTCCAAATCCCTTCAGACCCTCAGCACCTGCCCTCTGTCCCGCCGATCCTCCTCTCCTCCTCCCCTCGTCCCTGGGGTCTGGTCCCCAAACTCATTAAACACAGTCGAAGGCCTCCTCCTGTAGCCCTCTGAAATGTCCCCCACATTTGTGACACCCCTGTCTGCCCACTCCTAGACCGCCTAGGGCAGGCAGTCCACTAGGGTGCTCTGCACCCATTCTTGCCCCTCTTTTAGACCTGCTTCCAAGTAGCAGTCACCCTGGTGCTTCCAATCGTGCCCTGGCCTTGACCTCTGCGCCCAGAGCCCTCCAGCAGGCCCTCTACCGGACTCTCTGGCCAAGCTCAGGCCTCCCTGACCTTTTGGCCCAGCCACATCCTGGCCTTGACCTCTGCCCTCCTCTGAGGACCGAGCCCCTCCCTCTCCTCTCCTGCTCCTTGACTTCCATTCCTTCCCAGTGCTTCTCCCCCCCCTCACTCCCCGCCCCCATCTGTGCTCCTTCTCTAACTCTGGTCTTTGGGGGGGACCTTTCCTTCCTGAGCCCCTCCCCCCTTCCCTGTAGCTCTGGTTTGATCCCAGTTCATTTCTGGTGTCGGCCTACCTCCCATGCCTCTCCCCATAATCTTGAGTTCTGGGCCTCTGACCTCAGTCTCCATTTCCACATGGGGACCCCTTTTCTGCCCCCCCCCGCCTGCCTGCCTGGCTTCTCTCGTGGCCAGGTCGGGCAGCGAGGCTGCGGGTCAGCAAGGGGCAGACTGGGAAGGAAGCCTAGGAGAGGAGAGGAGAAGGCTCTGACCGTCCCATCTGCTGGAGGCTTAGGGGTGCACAGTTCCCAGGCCTGCACCCCGGGTCCCACACCAGGGTGTGGAGGAAGGAGGCAGAGGGGAGGGAGGCCGCCCCGCACCCACTAGGGAGGAGCACCGAGGAGAGAGGAGCAGGGGAGACAGAGTCCCGAGCCTGTGAGCTAAGGAGGCAGACGGTCGGCTCCGCGAGCGGCAGCCCGTTGGCAGAGATGGCGTGTCTGTGAATGGCAGCGTGGCGCGGGTGCGGGATGGCTGTGACCAAGGGAGACTGTGCCCCACATCGCGCTGCACTCACATTCCCTGAGAAGCGGCGTTTGCCATGGTTGCAGTCACCTGTCTGGGTGAGCCAGGCTGCTGTTCCTCCCCACCCCCACCCCCGTTTGGTGTATGCTGGTACTGGGGCTCGAACTCGGGGCCTCCCACTTCTGCTTAGCTTTTAAACTCCAGGCTGGCGCTCTACCACTTGAACCACACTTCCACTCCCGGCTTTTTGCTGACTAACTGGAAATAGGAGTCTCCCTTTTCCACCTGGGCTGGCTTTGAATTCGGATCCTCAGAGCTCGGCCTCCTGAGCAGCTAGGATGACAGTCGTGAGCCACCAGCTCCTAGCTCTTCTGCTCATCTTTGTCCTCCTGAGTGAGGTCATATGTAGTAGATGGTCTGGGTTCAAATCCCAGCCCCGCTCTTTCCTTGTTCTGTCTCTGGTCAAATCACTACAGCTCTCTGAGCCTGTGCCCCGGGGTGGGACAAAGTTAAAGAGGGCAGGGAGACGCCATGCAGGTGGCTTTCGTGAGTGTGCAGTGCGCTCAGCGTTCTGCCCTGCTGGCACAGAGTGGCTCAGGGAACTGGTCATCTGGGTCTGGCCACCTGGGTAGAGTGTGTGTGTGTGTGTGTGTGTGTGTGCATGCATGTGCACGCGCGTGTGTGCCCGTCCTGCTAGTGTAAGGGATGGAACTTCCTCTCAGGGCTGAGAGCAAGGTGTCTTCTCTCCTTCCCACAATCCTCTGTGTGTGCCCGGTGCCGGGGGTGGGGATCCTGGCTTGGGTGAGGGCCACCAGAGAGGCCAGCCCTGGAGGGAGAGTTGGGCACCAGACAGACTAAAGCCCCTTGGGGTGGGGGCCCCCCAACCCCATTCTCCGCAGTGACACATCAGCTCCCACCACCGCGTCATTAGCAGTTCTCAGAGAGTGGGGAGGCGGCGGCAAAATAAGAGAAAAGCAATTTGACGTTTCTAATAAAGCGTCGCTCCACTTTGCCAAATTAATTTTGACTCCCATAATTATTTGCTGTAGGAGCGGCCGCGTTCTCCCCACCGCCGCCTAATGAGGTAATTGGGGAATTAGGAATTAATGACTTTAACAGAAGTGACAACTGACTTCACATCGGGAGCGGCTCTGGGGAGCCGCCTCTCCCCCGGAGCGCGCGGCTCCCGGCTCTGCCGCCTCCCAGGCAGCCCGGGTGCCCTGCCTTCCCGCTCCCCGACGGCGTGCACCCTCGCGCCACCCCTGCCCAGGCCGGGCGGGGGTCTCGTAGGCAGCGGGCCTGCAGGCAGCCGAGGGGCTGGCGCCGTTCCGGGTGATATTATTACTAACAATAGTAACGAGCAGGCTCGGGGGTGAGGAGCAGAGGACGGGCCCGTCTCCCTGGGGATGTTGTCAGTCCGTGGGTGGCACATGGGTGGGGCTTGCTAATACTCTTTGTTAGACAGGGCTGGCCTCAGTTTCCCCGCATTGCTGCACCTGGCAGTGTGTGCACGTGTGCGTGCAGGTGTGCGTGGCCTATGCAGGTTCTTGGGGCGGGGGGGGGGAGGGATGGGGCGGGCATCTCCAAAGTAACAAGAGCTGCACACGCTGCACATCCTTCTCGCTTCTTTCTGCCACACCCCAACCCCTGCCTCCACCTGTGAACTTTCTTAGAGCACCCCCTACTGGCGGGAGGACCAACGTCACTTGCACTCGGTACCCACAGGGCCTGCCTGGCAGTTTCTGGGCCTCAGCAAAGCCCTTCCTCCTCCCGGCACCCCTTGTACAAGTCTTCCTGGACTACATATCAGGTGGCCTCTTCGGGGTCCCCCTTGTGCCTGAGTCCCCAAACTGCTCCCCTTCCGCCAGCCTCCGCCCTTGCTCTTCTCTGCCTGCTCTTCCCCAACCCCCCCCCCCCCCGTGCCATCCCATAGCTCACGCCCTGCGGGTCCCCTTTCCTGAATAAGGCTGGCAGACACCCGCACCCCAACTGCAGAGGGGCTGCCTGTCCATCCGGCCTGGGACCACCCTGCAGGGCAGAGCCCCCCAAGCCCCGCGTGCAGAGTGCAGCTAGCTGAAGCTGGGCATAGAGCTCCTCTAAGGCTTGCCTCACCTCCTTGCCTCCGACAGCCAGGCCGGTCCCCAGCGGGGCCCCATTATCCTGGTCTGGGCGCAGTGGCCCTTGCATTGTGTAGGTGCTTTGTAAACATGTGTGACTATTTTCAGTGAAGTCAAAAGCAGATGCTGGGTGATGACTAGAAGGGACTCGTGGTCCTGGGCTCTGCACCCCATAGTGGCTACCCCCAATCTCTGAGCCTGCACATGGGTTGGGAGACAAGCCCCCTCCCCCACCTCCCCCTTCTTGGGTAGTTGAGACCAGGAAGGGGACATTATATACCTGTAAAAGCCTGCTGGCCAGTCGTGGCCACAGATGGGAGTTCTACAGGAGTGACAGCTGCTCCCTCCAGGTCTCTGACCTTTACCTCCCTGTCCTCAGGACCAGGGCACCGTGGGGGTGATTTTTAATGTGGGCACGGACGACATTACTATTGATGAGCCCAACGCCATCGTGAGTGACGGCAAATACCATGTGGTGCGCTTTACTCGAAGCGGCGGAAACGCCACTCTGCAGGTGGACAGCTGGCCGGTCAACGAACGGTACCCAGCAGGTAGGCAGCGCAGGCCCGCAGCCGTGGGGCAGTGTGGGTGGGGTTGGAAGCCGGTGGCCTCGGAAGGGAGGGCTGTCTGCCCTGGGGCGTGGCTAAGGGGAGGCTGCCGGCAGAAGGGGCGTGGCCGTGGAAAGTAAAGGGGTGGGGCCAGGGTGGGCGCCGGTGAGAAAATGGGGATTGGCAGGCGGGCGAGGTGAGGCCTTTGTTGGTAATGGCGGGAGTATTGCCGATCTGGAGGAGGAGGGTACAAGCTAGGGTCCAGTTTGTGGAGAGGGAGGGGGAGAGGGAGGGAGAGCGATGCCATTGAAGAAAGGATGTTCGGAGAGGAGGGGCGGATGGAAAGGGTGAGGCAGATGTAGAAATCTAGGGGAGAGGCTCCAGAAGTAACATGAAAGTCATCTTGGCAGGAGGCAGAGCTGTTCCCAAAAATAGAGCTAGGGAAAGAACCAAAGTCTGTAAAAGAGCAAGCCAGCAACCTGTAGGAGAGTACCGTAGAGGAGGAGAAGTAGCTGCAGACACCTACAGAAAAGGAACCCCACTCTCTTAGGTAGTAAGGGACGGGTGGAAGACACAAATGACACACCAAATGAGAAGGAGAGCCGAGTGGTCAGCTACCTCCCTGCACAACCTAGTAGGCATGGAGGCCGACGCTTTGCATGGGGTGGGGGGACACAAAGGTGCAGAAGACATGGGGTGTCTCAGGAGTGCACAAAGACCCAAGCTCACAGGGGCATAGCTGTGGCGTTCAATGACGAACCAAGGTCCAAGGAGCACTTGGGAGGGGTGGGGACGAGAACAGGAAAGAAAGCGAGGCAGAGACCCCGTGGAAGATAGGCAGGGGCCTCTGGGTGAGAGGGAACCGGAGGGGGGGGGGGTGACGGGGAGATCTGGAAATAGTCGCTGAGACATATGCAAAGACGGAGGCAGCTCCAGGAGATGCTGACACACCAACTCAGCCAGGGAGAGGAGAGGTGGACAGAGCTCAGCCAGCCAGCCAGCCAGGGGAGAAGAGCCCAGCCCTGGAGACGGGGAGGGAAGGAGGGAGGGAGGGAGCCAGAGGTACTGCAGGGAGAGCTGCGGGAACACAAGACGCGGAGACCCAGGCTGCAGGGCACCGCAGCCCCACGGGACTCCGCGGACCTCCGTGCTCCCAGCCAGCCTGACAGCGGTGCAAGCAGAGGTCGCCCCATGCTGACTGAGGGGGCCCGGGGCAGATAGTGGGCAGACCTTCAAGGCTCACCCGTGCTAGAACAAAGAAACCGGCACACATCCCTGACTCCCCGTCACAAAGGCCTGCACCCCGACACTTGGGGTCAGCCCCCGAGATTCTGCCCGCCCAGCTCCTAATAAACACAGAGGCTGATACCGTGTGTATCGGCTGCCCAGCACACATAGGACCGCAGACATTGGTAGGGTCAGACAGACACCCGAGAAAACAGCTCCCTAGAGCCTGGCTCTGAGCAGAGACAGGGCTGGGCATCTCCAAGCCGGTGCCACAGCTCCACTTCTGGGGTTTGGGTGGTTAATTGTAGACAAGAACCTCAAGAACTTTCTCATCCATGCTGGCTTTGAACAGCAATTCTTGGGTCTCAGCTTCTAGGGTGGCTAGGATGA
Source organism: Perognathus longimembris pacificus (assembly GCF_023159225.1). Lineage (NCBI taxonomy): Eukaryota > Metazoa > Chordata > Mammalia > Rodentia > Heteromyidae > Perognathus > Perognathus longimembris. The sequence goes on along the minus strand of NC_063173.1, from coordinate 57,608,826 downwards.
CAGGTATGAGCCACCAGCCCCTGGCTCAGGGGAGTCTTTCTTTTTTTGGTCAGTCGTGGGGCTTGAACTCTGGTTCTGGTCCCTGAGCTCTTCAGCTCAATGCTAGTGCTCTACCACTGGAGCCACAGCGCCACTTCCAGTTTCCTGGTGGTTAATTGGAGATAAGAGTCCCACGGACTTTTCCTGCACAGGCTGACTTTGAACCGCAATCCTCAGACCTCACTCTCCTGAGTAGCTAGGATTACAGCCATGAGCCACTGACAGACACCCGGCTCAATGTAGTCTTTATTGCAGTGACAACACTGGCCTGGCCTGGACCGGGCTAGACTTGGAGGCAGGCCGTCATCCTGTGTCTAGCCAGGACTTGCGTGTAGGGCTTCCTTCCTCAGTGTTGAGCAGGCCGAAGGCCAGGACGGAGGGCTTGCCTGCTCTGCCCTGCCAGGGCTCCCGGCTAGGATTAAGGGAAGGCTGCCTGATGTCCTTTGCTTGCACCTTGTGTGACCCGAGGGCCTCGGTGCTGCCTGTGTGTACCGCCAGGGCAGACCCCGAGCTCACCGAGGCCAAGTCTGCGGTGTCGGGGATCCCGAGAGCGAGCCCCTCATTCCCACCCCGACGTGCAGGGAGTGCAGATACACTGGGTTCCGGCCCGCAGAACCTGGGTTTTAAGCCTCACTCTCCCTGATGGGTCCCTGTGACCCATGTGACCTGGGGTGTCATCTCACTCCCCCGAGCCTCTGGGTTGTGGGGATAGTGCCTGACTCAGACTCATCCTGTGACTCCCACGTGAAAACCCAGGGAAAGTGCTAGAACTGCGTGGCCTACAGGACATGACCCATAAACAGAGGTTTGGTTAGACTCTTCGTATGGATCTCTCTCCAAATGAGGCAGAAGTGTATTCTTGCAGTACACACACACACACACACACACACACACACACACACTCAGGATCGAGTGATTCATTTTTAGCCTTAGTGTGTCCTGAACCCTCAGTGCTTCCTTAGCACCTGAGGTGCTCCCCTCCCTCCTCCTCCTCCTGGCACACAGGGCACAGGTGTGGGCGGGAGCGGTGCCCAGCAGGACCACGCGCCGGGGAAAGCCTCCTGCCCCTGGCCGGCGGGCGCCGCAGGCAGGGGCCACATTCCCCAAGGAAGTCATCCTTCTTTCCACTCTGCAGACAGAAGCCACTCAGGGCCCACGAGAGAGCCCACAGATTCCCCGAGACACACCCCCAGCCACACCCCTGCCCACAGAGGCACGCGCGTGTGCACACCTGTGCCCATGCACACCCTCCCCATCGCCAGGGACCGGGGCTTGAGAGCGGAGGGAACAGGGGCGTCCAGGTGGGCGGCCAAGGACGGGGTCTGAACCAGGGAAGGCCAGGGAGCAGATGAGGGAGAGAGAGGAGAGGAGGGGGGCCAGGTTGGCTCCCGAGGGGTGGGAGGTGCAGAACATGGCTCTGGACAGGAAGGGGGGGCGGGACTGGGTTGGGGGGGGTCAGGTGAAGGCCGGGCAGAGCAGGCGGCCGAGGAGAGCCGGGGTGCTGAGGTGGCCCAGCTGCAGCGGCCTCCAGGGATGGGGGGGGGCGGTGGGGGGGTAGGACCAGCGGGAGGAGGCAGGGGAGCCTTTCAGGGAGAGCCGAGCTGGGGACTCACCCAGGAAGCAGGGGTGGAGTGGGAGGGGAGGGGTGGGAGGGAGTGGAGCACAGAAGGAACCGGGCGTCGCAAAGGCTTGGAGAAGGAGTCAAATCTCACTGCTAAATGCGTGTGCTGGTTGGCCCCCTTAAATGCCACATAAACCCCCGCTTAACCTCTCCCCCCACTTCTAAACCACCCTCTAAACGCAGTAACCAGCTGGGCCCCGGGCCTCCCACTCCCCGCCCCAACTTAAACCTGCTAAATGCCCCAGCCCCGCCCTGCCACCCCACTCTGGGATGGTCAAGGACGCGGACGTCCACCTCAGTGCCTGACCCGATAAATCTGTTTAACCTCTGACCTTTGACCTTCTAGCTGCCTTTTCTGTACGCATCCACTTCCCTTTCCCCCTCTTCTCCTTTCCCCCCTTTCTTTGGGTTGCTCCCACCCCCAGGTTGGGGCTGGCTCTGGACGGGGGAGCCCCGGGGAGGCGGGCCGGGCAGGAGAGGGGCCCGGCATTTCTCTTCCGGCCCCCCGCCTCCGTCCCGGGCTGCTGCTGCTCACTCCGGTCTCCTGAGAAACGCGTAACTACTTTTCTAACTCCTTTGGACTTCGCTGCCTGAGAAACCTACTGTCTTTCTAAACTTTTCCAAGGAAACTTTGATAACGAGCGCCTGGCGATTGCTAGACAGAGAATCCCCTACCGGCTTGGTCGAGTAGTAGATGAGTGGCTGCTCGACAAAGGTAATTAACCAGAATTAATTAATTAACTAACTAACTTTAAAAACACTATCTTAAAGGTGCAGAGCTCTCTCTTCCCTCCCCCTCCCCCCTCCGTGCCTTCGCTGTGCCCGGGCCCCGAGCGGAGGGACAGTTGTCGGGCCAGGAGGCTCCCTTCCCCTTTGCAGGGAGGGTTGATCTAGTGTGAGGCAGGGCAGGACGGAAGGGGTTCTTAGGAGAGAGAAGCCAGGACCCGCCTAGGAATCATCCCTGAGGTCCCTGAGGACGAAAGCACCCCATTCCCTAAGGTGCCGAGTCCGGAGACGGCAGGTAGGAGGGGCACAGGTGGGTTACCCTGCCCAAGTTCACTGCCAACCCTGGAGGCCCAAAGGCTTTGGGAAGTGGGAAGAGCTGATCCCAAGACAGACGGGAGGGTTAGAAAAGCCTCACCACGACAGAGGAGAGAAGGACCAGCCGAGCCGGGTTCCAGATCCTTCTAGAAAGACCCCCAAGGAGCGCAGCCATGGAATAGGCCCTCAGGACTGGGCCTCCCTTGTCTAGAGGCCTCTTCGAAGGAGGAGAGCGTGGGTGAGGAGGGAGGGGGCAGTCCCATAGGGGTTTCCTGGAGCTGGGCTGATGAGGGGGACAGTGGGCTCCCCCCCCCCAGGCCCCATGTGGCAGTGAGGTGCTGCTGGGGAGAGGAAGAAGGCTTCTTATGGGGCATCCGTCCGGGGGGGGGGTGTGGGGTGGGGGGCAAGGGCAAAGCCATCCCATCCCCACTGGGGGAGGGGCGAGCTCTGTACCTCTAAGGCTAAACTCTAGTGGGGAGCAGAACTGTTAAACTCCCACTTAACCAGCTGATAACTGTGCTTTAAATGTCCACTGGGGTCTTCCCCGCTAAACCCCCAAATGTAACATCCAGCCCCTGCACCCGTGGGCCTAAACATGCTGATAAACCAGATGTGATAAATCCGTAACACAAAGTTAAAGGGACTGTAACAGACGTGCTAAAACCTCCAGCCACGCGGGGGCTGCTGTCTCCAGCGGGGCGAACTTTAACCCTTTGAGGTGTTCAGGGCAGGTGGCTAAACGATGTGGCTTCTTCCCCACCACCCGCCTCCCCCTCTCTCCCAGAACCGGAGGCCAAGGAGCAGCCTGGGCTGAGGCTGGCGCAGCTTGTGATGCCAGGGAGGGCCGGACAGGTCTAGGGGGCGAGGGCGGGCCGTCACCAGCAGCCGGTCCACACCGCACGCTTCCGGAGAACAAGCGGCCTGGCGGCGCGCTTCCCCACAGAGGGGCTGGCTCTGCCGGAGCCTTGGCCGAGTGCTTCTGTCTGCGCCTGGCTCTCTCCTTAGAAAGACAGTGGCCACAGTCTTGGCTCAGCCCACCCACCTCGCGGGCGCGGACGGCGTGAGCAGGACGTACAATGAGGAGCAGGAAAGGGCCGAGCATTCAAGGAGAGAATAGTCTATTGTCAGCACCTAGCATATGGTAGGTGCTCAATAAATATTTATAGAATGGATCTATTTTCTAGTTCCAAAGCATGTTTCCTGAGAGGCTGCACAATGAAGAGATCTGTGGTAAAAATGAGTCTGGGAAATGCCAGAGCCTGTTTAGCATGACCTGACCCACAGGCCTAGGGAGAAACCCTGGGAGGAAGAAATCCTCTTGGACTGTGGCCGGTTTGTTTCCCAAACTCACGGCCACGCACGGTTCTCGGGGGGCCCAGGCCCGAGCCGCCACCTGTCCTCTAGCTCTGTAGGCCCTGTGCGTTTCCCCCCCCCCACCCCCCGTTTGTGGGGAGGCGTCTGTCCCCGGGGCTGGCCATGGGAAGGTACTGAGGGAGGAGACGCGTGAACTGGCCCGAGGTCAGCGGGTGGCGGAAGATTCTGGAGATCCCGTGCTCCTCAGCAAGGCGTGGGCCTCACAAGCTGGACTGTCCTCAGCCCGGGCTTCCGGGGGTAGGGCTCGCAGATACCTAACTCTAAACCAGATCTTTAACGACGCACTAACCAGAGGCTAACAAGGGCTAAGCCAGATCTTAAACCCCCCCCACCCAGCGCCAGCAGCTGAAGGTCCAGGGGAGAGGGGGGCAAATTAGCAGCCCATCTGCCCTCCCCCCACAAAATAAGCGACACCAAAACCAAAGCTAAATGTCAACTTAAACATACTAAACGTATTTTCTAAAAACTAAACCAAAAACAACAAACTCAGAGGGTTAAACCGACCCCCAGATCCACTGATACCAAAGCGAAAGCCAGAGCCCACGCAGGTGGGAATTTCGAGGTGTGGAACCACATTGTTGGAGCTGGAGCGGTTATTTTGGCTGTCCGCAAGCGAAGCAAGGTCCCTTTAACGTTTTCACCTCTGGGCTTGCACTCCCCGGGGGCCTGGCTCCCGCCAGTGGCCGGGTCTCTGTGGGCAGGAGGAGTCAGGGAGCCTGGCTGGCAGTCGGGGTTGCTTGGGGGTGAGAGGCCAGCCTGGGACCGGCTGGGCAGGGGCTGCCCACTGCGCCCCTCTTCTCGCTTCTGCTCACGCACAGGACCTCCACCACAGCCTGGCAGTGCCCCTCCGTCTCTGCCGCCTCGTCTCCCCCGTCTGCCGCCTCTAGGAGGCCCCCTCCCCGCAGCTGGGGGCTGGACACGGGGGTGGGAGGCTTGGGGCTTGCACTGAAGTCAGAAGGGGGAGGTGACCCCGCAGCAGAGTGGAGCGGACAGGGGGCCTGGCGAAGGAGGACGGGCATGTGCTCACTGGGGAAGGGGGTGACCGGGACCCCTTGCTCGGGTCCTGCCTGGCTGGGCTTGGGGCTCTCTGGCTGATGGGGACTTTCTCTTTGGTTGTCTGTCCTTCCTCATTTCTTCCCCACCCACTCGCTGGCTTCCTCCTGGCTTCCTCTCTTCCCTTCGGTTCCCCTCCATTCTCCCCATCCCTTCTTGCCTCTGCCCCCCTGCCCCCCCCCACTTCCTGCCTCTCCTCCGTACCCTCCCTCCCCTTCCCCCAGGACGCCAGCTGACCATCTTCAACAGCCAGGCTGCCATCAAGATCGGGGGCCGGGATCAGGGCCGCCCCTTCCAAGGCCAGGTGTCAGGCCTCTACTACAACGGGCTCAAGGTGCTGGCGCTGGCCGCCGAGAGCGACCCCAACGTGCGGACCGAGGGCCACCTGCGCCTGGTGGGGGAGGGGCCGTCCGTGCTGCTCAGCGCGGAGACCACCGCCACCACCCTGCTGGCCGACATGGCCACCACCATCATGGAGACCACCACCACCATGGCCACCACCACCACGCGCCGGGGCCGCTCCCCCACGCTGAGGGACAGCACCACCCAGGTGAGGCCCCTCTCAGAGCCGAGGGGAGCAGATGAGGGAGGCCTGCCCCCCCCTCCCCAGAAGGGGGTAGCGTGCGGGGCAGCTCCGTCACCTCCTGGTCGCGGCCGGTGCCCCATGGACAGCAAGCACTCGAGTGCCCGCCCCTCGTAGCCTCTCCAGCAGTGGGGGGGGGGGGCAGCGCCCCTCCCGAGGTGCCGGTGCCACGGGAACGGCCTGGCGGCGAGGCCCTGGCCTCCACCAGTCACCCCCATGTGACCTTGAGCAGCCTTCCGGCCCCCCTCCCTGGCTGCGGTCTGCGGGATGGAGGTGCTCCCTAGCACGCTCCCCTTCCCCGGTGCTCCCTGGCCGGGTCTGAGTTTGCTGAGCGTGGTTACCGATGGCAGGCGTCGGTCATGGGGGGGCTTGCACCCGGCCCCCGGACCTCGCTTAGCTCCCGTGCCCGCTCTCACCATGGGGCCTGGCCACGAGGACGGGGCCTGCCCGCCACCAGTGGCTGTGTCCTCTTCCTTCCTAATCGAGGGGTGAGCTCTCCGGGCTCCAGGCCCCCCTCCCCTGCTAGTCCGTGCTGTAGGGGGCCTGGGCTGGCCGGGGTTAGGCAGGGGGGAGTCACGAGCCTGTACCCCTCCCTCTCTGTCTCCGCCGCCCTGATATCTGAGGAGATCCCAAGTGGCCAGAACTTTCCCTCCGGGAAGCAGAGACCCCGGGAGAGGCCTGGTTCCGTCCGGGCTGGGTCTGCCAGCAGTGCCCTCCCAAGCACCGGAGGGCCGTCCAGTCTCAGCGGGGAGGGCAGGCCCACCAAGGGGGAGACAAGGGTGGCAGCTCCCAGATGCATGCTGCGGTGGGAGAGTGAGGGTACTGAGTCAGAGAACGCGTCCCTAGGTGAGGGCCGAGCTAGCGGAGGACCAGCAGGGGAGGGGCCTCTCCTGTCCTGGGCCTCAGGCCCGGCCAGGCCAGGCCCAAAGCCTCCCAGGCTCCCTTCCCGCCTGCACTTTGGGTTTCCCCTCCTTGGGTCTCTTTCCTAACACCCCCAGGTCCCCACTGCCCCCACCCCCCCCCACCCCAGGCTCATTCATCTCAGGGATTCTCTTTCTTTGCAATCAGGAGGAAAGAAAATGCTGACAAAGTCGACTCCTGTTGTCATGGCAACCACAGCCCTAATTATTGTGTGCAGCCCAGTTCTTTTCCTGAAGGGGGTTGGGAGAGAGATGAGGGGCGACGAGGTGTTGAGAGCGGAGCCAAGAAACCCCCCCTAGGTCCTGTCCCCTCTGCCTGTGCAGGCCTCTGGGGACCCTGTGCCTTGCCCACCCCCCGCGCCCGCCATGCCCCCCCCCCCCCAGGCTGCCACCCTCCAGCCCAGGTCTGAAATCCACCTCCCTCCCACTTGCCACGAATCAAAGGCACAGCATAGGCTGCTTGACCCTCGGTGTGGCTGCCGGTTAGTGTCCGTTTGCACGGGAAATCTAGGCACCCAGCGTCACCCACAAAGTGATGAGGGGGCTGAGTCTTGGCCCAGGCGCATTCCCCCTTCCCCCCCCCCCCATGCTGACCCACACCCTGCAAGAGGCAGGTGTGGGTTCCACCCACCCACCCGGAACCCTTCCTGTTCCTACCCTCCCTCTCCCACCCCCAGAACACAGATGACCTCTTGGTGGCCTCAGCCGAGTGTCCCAGTGATGACGAGGACCTGGAGGAGTGTGAGCCCAGTACTGGTGAGTGCCTTTCCCCCCTCCCCTGCCCCGGGCCCCTGCGACGACGCTGAGGGGAGGGGGGCGACTGTCCCAGCCACCTGGTCCCAGCCCAAGGCCCGCTGTAGGCTTCAGCTTTCTCTGGTAGAGCTTCCCATGCTTACAGCCTCCCGGTCCCTCACATGCCCTTGGGCAAGGTGCCGTTTGGTGTCCCCCCCCCCCCACCGCCTTCCCCCACTTAGAGGTAGTTAGGTCCTTTGCACAGGGTCCTGGGGTGGAGCTGGGACAAAAGAGGGAGATGTTCCTTTAGAAAGACAGCTAACTGCAGCTCCCTCGAGTCCAGGGTGGAGGATGGAGAACTACACTTCCCATCAGCTCTGAGGTGCAGAACTACAATTCCCATCAGCCCTGGGGTACAGCACTGCAACTCTCATCAGCCCTTAGGTATAGAACGACGGCTCCCAAAGTCAGCTATGGGGTCTAGTGCTCTCTTGGTCACTCATAGAGGAGGTCTCTGCTGGATCCCAAGCCCCCTCGTGCCCAGTCTCGGGAACAGATCTGGTGCTCTAATCTGAGAGCTAGCTCCCCCGGGGTTGAGACTGCCACCAGGCCAGGCCCAGATACTCCTGAGCCAGACATGGGGTCCCCCGGGGAGATCCCAGTGGCGGAGCTGCTGTAGGCGAGCAGGGCTCAGAAGGAGGACTCCTAGTGTTTAGGGGGTATGGTGGGGCTCTGCCTGAGGGGGTTCAGCTGCAGAGAGGAATCTGTGCGGGGGAGCGGGGTGGCTCGGTGGCGGCCTGGCTTGTCCCCCCGAGCTGGCGACGGGCACTTGGGAGTAACGGGGAATGGAGAAGGGGCTCCGGCAGGCTGGAGGTGGGGGCAGGGGGCCGCGGGGCCGCGGTGGGCGGGATGCCCTGGTTCCATCTGGCCTGCGGGGGAAGCCGCACCAGGAATGCGGGCTGCCATCCTTGGTAGGGTTTGGTAGACGAGAAGGGGAACAGGGGGTCCGGATGTGGACTGTGGAGACTTACGGCCAAGGCTGAGGTTCAGAGAGCAAGGGTAGAGGGCCCCCCAGACCTAGGGGTTGAGCCCCGTTGCCCTCTGGGTCCCCTGAGCAGACCAGAGCCGAGAAGCCATGGTGCTGGACCCAGGGTCCTCTAGGAAGGCCTGGCCCGTGGCCTCCCTGCGCACAGCCCGGGCTCGGGCTTCCTGGAGCAGCTGCCTGCGCTGTGGGAGGCCATGCGCCAGGACCGCATCGCCCCATCCCTGCCCCTGAGCTCCGGGAACAGCCTGGGGGGCCTGCACAGCAGCTCCAGCCCCGTCTTGCTCCGCACGGCGGTGAGGGCCATGAGAAAAGGGCCCTGCTTGTCCTCACACCCGGGGATCTTCCCGCCACGGGGAGTCTGCATGCTCCCCGGACGCTGCAGGCTCCATCTGGGGCTAGATGGTCGCCATGCAGGAACGTGCCGCGCGGACTCCCGGCCGCCCAGCTCAGTGTAGCCAGAGGCCTGCGTGGGACCCGTGCGTGTGCGGGGGGGGGGGGGGGGAGGGGGGAGGGGCGAGGGGCTGAGCTTTCAGCCCTTGTGAGGGCCAGAGGGCGACTTGCCGTCCCCCGGTCGGCTCCTGAAGGCTGCCGACCACGGTGCCGTCTCCTAGGAAAAGAGCCCCAGGTGTATGTGTGTGTGGGGGGGGGGGGGTAGAGGAAGACGGGAAGCTGGGATCGGAGGACCGGTGGCCCACCCGTCACCCAGCTTCCGGAAACCACAAGGGCCGCCGGCTCCCCTCAAGTCCCGGGTCTGCGGCGTGCAGGTCCACGTGGCTGCTCCAAAATGCTTAAAGCGGGCCACCATCATCCCAGCAGGAGGCCAGGCAAGAGCCAAGACGATGTCACAGTCCCCACAGCGGTGTAGACCATGCCTTCCCCCTTCCGTCTGACATTTTCCAGCAAGAGTCTCTGTGGGGTGCCAGGGAAGGGGGCTTTCTGGAGCAGAGGCGCGGGGGGGCGGGGGGCCTTGGCTGTAGGGGTGGAGGCGGCCTGTCTGGGGACAGTGGCTGCCCACGGTGCTGGCATGTCCCTGCCCGTCTAGATCCTCATCCCCAGGCCGTCCCTGCTCAGTCTGCCCACCTTGCCACCCTCTCCCCTAACTCAGCCCCCCTCCCAGACCTCAGGCCCCGTACCCCCTCCCTGTCCAGAGGGCCTGGCCTCGAGCAGCCGAAGGTGATTGTTCGAATGCTTTTGAGTGGGGTGTTTTGGGGACATGGTGGTGTGACCCCTCCCACCCCTCCCACCCCTCCGTTGTCTCGCGTGGCCACGCCCCTGCAGGATTTGGACATACAGGAAGGGCACCCACCCATAGGCACCCCGCTCTGCCGGGGGGCGGGCCCCCATACACCTGACACCCGTTTGCAGACCGTCAGCAAGCTCGCACACACAGGTTCAAACACAGAGCCCATGCCACGCACACTCACGCTTACACGGAGAGTCCCACGCCTGCTCCAGTGCCCGTGCCAGAACCAGAGAAGTGCAAACTCGTGCACACATGAACGGACTTGGGAAGGCGTGCCCTGTCCCCAGAGTGTCCCATGTGCCAGCTCCGAGCTCCCAGAGATGCTCACACGCAGCTGCTCACCCACTCAGCCCCTGGAGGTCCACACCCGCACGTGTGTCCAGCAGCACCAAGGTAACAACACACCGCACACCCACATCCCCATGTGAGCTGAGACCTGCGTGTTCAGCTCACCAAGCCACTTCCCTCTGTGGACAGAGCTGCCTGGGTGACACACACACGTGCGAACCACGAGGTCCCACCCATGCATTCAGACTCACAGACACTGCCCTGTGTTTCCGAGCCCCAGAGGACCCATGTGCACATACAAGGCGGGGTCAGGCTCCCGGAGGCGTGCACATACCCACACACACGTGCAAGGACACAGCTGCACGCGTGTCCCCGCCCTCTCAAGGGCGCGCACACACACACACACACCCCGCCACGCAGGGTGTGCGTGCTCACAGAGGGCGGGCACCTGCGCTGACCTGCACGCCTGTACTAAGACCAGGGGGTGCAGACTGCACCCTCAGGAGGCCCAGCTCTGGGGGGAGGGCAGGGCCCTGTGCACATCTGTTCTGTCTCCCGACTTGCACTCGTCCCACGCGGCTTTCACGAGAGGGGTCCTCAGGGGCCACCCTCGCTCACACTTCAGGGCTCACGCATACACGCTCAACATCTGTGCTCAGATCCCACGGGGTGTGCATGCGTGTGCCCGGCTCCGTGGTGGTGTGCACACACACCCCTTCACCACAGAGACATGCACGGTTCACACAGAAGTGTGCACACACAGGCTAAGACATACCCGCTGGCGTACACACACCCCTTCACCACAGACATGCACGGTTCACACAAGTGTGCACGCACAGGCTAAGACCTGCTGGTGTACACACACACACACGCACGCACGCACAGGCCTTCACTGGCTTGCACAGGTGTTCACAGCCATAGTTTTACTTGTGTGTCTGGCAGTCCCCGTGCAGCTGTATGCAGAAGGGCACGCGTGCTCTCTTCACGGGCATGCACACGTGTTCAGACCCAGGAGGAATGCAGCATCTGCCTACACGCCCTGTGTCGCCCTCAGTGCGGCCGTTGAGACGCACAGGTGCACGCTCACATCTCAGACCGCTCAGGCTTCGTGTGTGCACGCGCGCGCGCGTGCGCCTGGGGCCATAGGTTCCCATGCGTAGGAACACAGGCCGCGCGTGCCCGGGCGCGCGGGTGTAGCCACGCGTCCCCCCCTTGCGGAGTCACGGAGGCGCCCGCAGGCTCCGCTCCGCAGGGTCACGCGTTTCCCGCACGGCCGTGCCCAGCCTGTCTGTGGTGCTCTTCAGGTTGCGCCGCAGCCCAGGACGCCCCATGTCTTTCCCCTACGTTCCGAGCTGTGCTCCTGCTTGCTCCAGGGGCCGGCGCGGGCCTGGTCTCCTGCCCCCTCCCGGCCGCGCCGTCTTTACCAAGCGCCTGGGGCCAGGCCGGGCAGCGCACGCGGCTCCGGCCACACTCGCCTGGCCGCAGCTTAGTCCCGGGGCCACAGCCGAGCTTCTGGAAACGCTGGGGGGCTGGGGGGCTGTGCCCCAGGGAGAAGCGCAGACAGGTTCCGAGAGCAGCTGTCCCATGATGTGTCCCAGCCTGGCCTTCAGGGTCGCCCTCCCTCCTCCCGCCCCTCCTTAAAGGAGACCAGCGAGGGTGCCCACCTCAGCGCAAGGGGGCCCGGGGGGGGGGTTGGGCCTCCCCCAGCCCAGGGCCCGCGTCCCTGTCCCGGCTAGAAGGCCTGCGGGACCTCGGAGAACTGTGAACTGAAAGGTCGCTTTCACCTCACAGCTCCTACGACTCAACACACACCATAGGGGACGTACAGTAGCGGCCCGCACGGGCCCTTGAGTTCTAGGCTAGCCTGGGCTGCAGAGAGAGGACGGGGCTGGCGGTATGGCTCGCGGGGCAGAGCACCTTCGTAGAAAGCACCAAGTCTGAGTTCAAGTGCCAGTCCCTCACATAAGTGAATGAATGAATGAATGAGTGAATGGGTAACACAGCCACTGTCAGGCCCCAGGCTTGCAGTAAGAATGAGATGCACACGAGCTACTGTGCTAAGCACCCTGCTCTCCTTTGTGGGCCCCGTGTCCCGCCCAGGGGGCCCGGCCTCCCCTCCGGGCCTCCGCGGCCCTCTCAGGAGCAGGGGCAGAGAGAAACGTCTCCTTGGCACGTAAGGGTGCTGATGGCCACCGTGGGGGTTGTGTCGCACAGCGGTGACAGCACGACTCGGTCACAGCAAGCACCCCAGCGCTCTGACCCAGGGCTAGGGTTCTCAGCCCCATGCCGCACTGGCTTCTGCCCCTCCGGGTCCCTCGGCGCCTGCGGGGCTGTCTCGGGATGCTTGCAGCCGCCACCTCCATCCGGCCTTTCACCTGTGCGTGTGTGTGCTGGTGCTTGAACTCAGCCTGAGCCCCAGCTCCAGCTCCAGGGCTGCCATTTTGTTTTTTTTATTTTTTCTTTTTTTTTTTTTGGCCAGTCCTGGGCCTTGGACTCAGGGCCTGAGCACTGTCCCTGGCTTCTTCCCGCTCAAGGCCAGCACTCCGCCACTTGAGCCACAGCGCCGCTTCTGGCCGTTTTCTGTATATGTGGTGCTGGGGAATCGAACCTAGGGCCTCGTGTATCCGAGGCAGGCACTCTTGCCACTAGGCTATATCCCCAGCCCCAGGGCTGGCATTTTGCTGGTTGACTGGGGATAAAAATCTCGTGGACTTTTTCTGCTTGGGCTGGCTTTGAACCACAACCCTCAGATCTCCACTTTCTAAGCCGCTATGATTATAGACACGAGCCACAGGCTCTCAGCGCCATCTGGCCTTCGAGCCTGACTGAGGTCCTCATTAAGATGAGCTTTTCTCGCCTGTCCCTCAGCTCCTTTTCAGTCTTTCTCTTTTTGTCTGGGTTTTGGTGTGGAGATATATATCTGTATATATGTTTGTTTGTTTTTCCAGTCCTGGGGCTTGAACTCAGGGCCTGAGCACTGTCCCTGGCTTCTTTTTGCTAAAGGCTAGCACTCCACCACTTGAGCCACAGCGACCATGCCGGCTTTTTCTGTGTATGTGGCGCTGAGGAATCGAACCCAGGGCTTCATGCATGCAAGGCAAGCACTCTATCACTAGGCCACACTCCCAGTCCACTGTCTGGGGTTTGGGAGCGATGGCTTTTCTGACTTTGCAGGACCCATACCTCTGAGCTGCCGCCATTCCCTTCCTTCCTGCCAGCGAACCAGCCAGTTCTTGTCCAGGTTTGTCTCCTCACAACACTGCTGAGAGTTGACAGCAGGAGCTGGCACCTCTCTCGGCCCGTCCAGCTCTTCCTCTCGGCAGGAACCCGTCCTGCCCTCTGGCCAAATGGCCGGCCATCGTGCTCGGTGGGTCTTGATCCTTCCAGCTTCCCTGTCTCTCCCCTTGTATTTGTCACCTGCCCACCAGGGGGTCTAACGGCTGTGGCAGCCATCATGAGTACGAGGGCCAGGATTAGTTAAAGTAGCATTCGTTTCTGTTGACTCTCAGGAGTTAGCCAAGAAGTTCCTCCCTCGGGTGCCCCCTCCCAAGGACACTTTAGGAAGCCGCGCTCCTCCGGGGTCTGCGCCTGCCGCACCTCCATTTCCAACCTGTGCTTCCCAAGGCCACTGAAAGGGAAGCGTGTGGAGGATACTGCTGAGCCAGCCGTGGGATGGGAGGGTGGCCACCGCCAGCCGAAAGGCATGCTGGGAAATGCAGCCTAGCTGTCCAGGGGGAAGGAGGCAGTGAGTCTGGTGAAGGCCTGCTTCACTGGGGGGGGGGGGGGGAGGGGGGCTCCATACCCTGTGCGCTCGCGTGTTCCGAGGGGCACAGTTACCCTTGTGCACGTGGGAGCCCAGACACCAGCCAGAGGTCCCCGCACACGTCCACGTGCCCGTCCAGCCTCGTGGACATTCGTGTCGCTCACCACTGAGGTCCGGGTGGAGGAGCACACGCCCAGAGACACAGGACCCCTCAGAGTGTGCGTGTGTGTGTGCACATGCGTGTGTGTGTGTGTCCCTGTCATGCAGCCACCTCCTCTGACCTTGAAGCCGCCCTGGCTTTTCGGGGTGGGGGGGGCGGGGGAGGGAACCGTTGTTCCGGTCTAGTTCTCACAGTGGCCTAGTTCCGGGCTGCAGCAGGTGAGTAGGGGCGGGAATGGAGGCAGGGCGGGGCCGCGGGGCGGGGCCTCACCCACCCGCACGATGCTGCTTTCCGCGTGGCGCTGAGGTGCGAGGTTCCACTGCCAGCCGATGGCCTCGTCCGCCATACTCTTATTTTGTTGTTGTCAGTGGTGGGGCTTGAACTCGGGGTCTGGGCACTGTCCCTGAGTGCTTCTGCCCAAGGCTAGCGCTCTACCACTTTGAGCCACGGCTCCGCATCCAGTTCTCGAGTGGTTTATTGGAGATAAGGGTCTCACGGGGACTTTTCTGCCCCGGCTGGCTTTGAACCAAGATCCTCATATCTCAGCCTCCTGAATAGCTAGGATTACAGGCATGAGCCACTGGCACCCAGTAGGGGTTGCTGGGTTTTTTTTGTGTGTTTTTTTTGTGCCCTCTCTGGCGTTTGAACTCAGGACTCTTGCGTGGCTTTTTCACTCAAGGCTGGTGCTCAACCACTCGAGCTGTACTTTCACTTCCAGCCTGTTGCTGGTTAATTGGAAATAGGATATTCACCTGGCTTTGAACCATAATCCTCAGCTCTCAGCCTCCTGACTAGCTAGGATTACAGGCCGTGAGCCACCAGAGCCTGGGTTTGGACCACTCTTGACCCCAGTCCTAGCCCCCATGGGGCTGGGCATATCCTGACTGGGATAGGGGAGGAGAGAAATAAGAGTTGTGGGTACATTTCTTCCGTGCTCTAAAGGTAAAAAAAGTGGGGGGGACTCTACTTGCTGGGCACATGTCCCCCGTGAGAGGAGAGCTGAAGAAGAAGGGGCACTTAGGAATGGCTCTGGGTGTCCTGGCCAGGATGGAATTCTCTAGCAAGTGGACCTGACATGCACTGGAGTTCCTTTCCTTAGGATGCAGAGAACACCTGTGGGTGGGTAGCACCTGAGACTCCCATGCGCCTGTGAGTATTCTCCAGTTGTTGGCACTGTCTGAAGGCAGCCTGGGGTCCCTGGAAGACTCTGACTGCTCCAGGGGTACCCCTCCTCCCTCCCCCCACGCACCCTTGTGGCAGAGCTGGATCCAGGGCCCCAGCTCCCCCCGAAGCCCAGCAGGAGGGGTGGCCGCGAAGCGCCCTGGTGAGTCTCTGAGAGGTCCGCCCTGCTCCGAGCCCCCGTGGCTCCTCTCCAGGGCTGGCGGTGGGCAGCCCCGGGCCTGGGGGGCGTCCCAAGGAGCAGCCAGCCGGGGCGCATGGTTGTGTGGTGCTCAGGCTGGGCAGGGTTTGTCTGGGCTCCAAGGCCTGAACGCCTCCCCCCTTCTGCCCCAGCAGTGGGAAAGGGCGGTAGAGAGCCCGGGTGAGCCTGAGCGGCGAGATGAACACTCCAGGGTGGGACGTGTCCCCGCCAAGGCTGCGAGGTCTGGTCCTGTTGCCTGGGCCTGGCACTTTGCTGGAGGCCCAGCCATGCCAGACGCCGGGTTGATGGTCCTAAGCCTGTTTAAGGCCGGTCTGGACCCTGGGGTTCATGGCAGTAATGGTGGCCTGGTCTAAGGCAGAAGGCAGGGCCGGCAGAGATTGGGATCTGGTCCTGTCAGATTGAGCTCTCAGTAGGATCTGCTCTCCCAAGATGGCGGAGGAGGAGGCGGCTTGCAGAACTCAGCTCTGCTAGGAGATTGGCTTTCATCTGCTCCCCTATTCCAAGGGAGTCTGGCTCAACCCAGGGGAAGTGTACAAAGACCACCCTTTCCCTGGAAAAGTGTAAAGAGCCTAGCTCTGTACCAGACCTGCTGTTTCATACTAGGGAGGTAGACAGATAGAACTCGGGCTTTTGGGCCTCTCCTGGCAGCGAGACCAAACTTGGGGCTCCAGGGCTGAATAGAGACTGAGGCACCAGAGGCAGGGAGCATGGTATGGGGTCCACTGAGATACTGGCAAGAGCGTATGTTCTGAAAAGAACACAAGGCAAAGCTCAGGGAGATGGCAGGTGGTGAACCCAGATGGGCTCCTGGCATGATCGGGCCCAGGATGACAGCTGTCTTTCTCCCCGCCCAGGGGCCAGAGTGCTGGGCTGTTCTTAGGGAGGTCTGGGGCTCAGGGAAGGTTGGAGATCACATCTGCTCACCCCTAGGCTGCAGGGCCCGCAGAGCCAGGCTGGGCTTGGAGGCCAGTACCCTTGTTGTGTAGACGAGGAAACCTGAAGCCTAGTGGTTGGAAGAAACCTGCCGACAGTTACACGGGAATTCAGAGACAGAACTGGTATGGCAACCCACCAGCTTCTGGGAGGCGCAAAGGTAGTTCAGGCTTCCCTGGATCCTCCGGAGCCCAGACCCCTCCCTGGCCTCTGGGAGTCAAGTGAGGACTGGACAGTCCATTCCTGCACTGAAACGGGCACTTGGTGGCCTGGGAAGTCCTGCTTACCTCCGGCCTCAGCATCCCCCACTAGAAGCTGGAATTGAGGGCTGAGGATGTAGCTTGGTCGGCGGTGGAGTTGTTGCTTGGCATTCGTGAGGTCCTGAGTTCTATTCTCAGCACAATGAATGAAAACACCCAACTGGAGTTGAGCGGCTGCAGCTGCACGAGATGTGTTTCTCTACTCTTAGTTCAGCTTCTGCCAAACCCATAAATCAGGGATTCTGGGGCTTCAGAAACGGGGGCACAAGGGAGCCATAACTTACTCAGTGAGACATTGGAGCCTGGTGGGTAGAGCGGCCTGCCTGGGGATTGGCAAGGGCTCCAGTCTAAGGCAAGGTCTGGGTCTGCTTCTGGTGTGGCCAAGGACTTCCTCTGCCAGATTGGTGGGAACCACAGAGTTAGCCAGAGGGCTGGGGGTGGGCAGGGCTACAGGGGGGCAGGACTTGGCAGTGGAGGCCCTGGAGGTTTACCGTGGCAGTGGGGAGGACTGAAGGTGTGGTGTCAGGAGATAGCAGAGACCAGAGGTGGTGCTTCAGGCCGTGCTGAAAGGAGAGCCAGAGTCTCCCACTCCTAGACTGGCCAGCGAAAATTCCCTTCAGCTTCCCAGAGCTTGGCTCCAGCTTCCTTCTATGCAAGACCAGTGGGTTGCCCCTCCTTGGTTTAAGGAGAGGCCCAGAGGCTTATGGGAGTTGTAGTCACTGACCCAGGGACTGATGGGAATTATGGCCCAGACCCCTCCAAGGGCTAGTAGTGGGTTTTGTACTTCCAACCCTCTGGGGCCTGATGGGAATTGCAGTTTCTGCCCAGAGGACTCCAGTTACCATAGAAAGACGCCCCTGCCACAGGCCCTCCCCACGAGCCCCCGTCCCCCCCCCCGGGCCCTCTTTTAGCAAATGCATCCCTCCCGGATGGCTGTGTATGTATTTTCTTTTCTTTTTTTGCTTTCTTCTTCTTTCCGTTGTTTCATTATCGTTTTAACAGTAATAAGAGGGCCAGAGGCAGTCAAGCCCTGGCCAGATTCTGGCGAACCATGGGGGTTCTGGGGAGGGGGAGGGGGGGAAGCCAGTGGGGGTCAGAGGTGGAGGGTGAAGAAAGGGAAGGTTGAGTTAGGCTCAGTTCAGGAGTCCCACAAGCCAGGCCCCTCACTCTCTTCCTGGGGGTCCCCGCCTCCTCGGCCTTCCTACCTGGCATCTCACCACCCCCTTCTGGAGCGAGCGGGACCTGGCTCCTCCGTGTCTGCCCCTGGAGAGCCCTTCCACAGCCCCGCCCCTAGGCCGGCCCTCCCCACGCCTCTCCCCTCTGTAGGGGCTTCGGCCTGGTGGCCTGCCGGGCCCTCCCACCGGCCCCGCCCCTGCCCGCCCCCGCCCCGCCTTCCCCCCGGCCCCGCCCCTGACCGGCCACGCCCCGGCCCTGCCGCCGGCCCTGCCCCCCTCACCTGCCCTGCCCTTCCATTGGCCCCTTTCTTCCAACTGCTCCGCCCCCGCCACGCCCTTCCGCCGGCCCCGCCCCTGCCCTCCACTGGCCACACCCCCGCCCCGCCCCGCGCACCCGGGAGCCCCTGGTCCAGCGAGGGGGAGCGGGCAGGAGAGAGGGCGGAGAGGACTGCGAGCCTTCCTTCCGGAGGACCAGGGCGAGCGAGCGAGCGAGGGAGGGAGATGCCAACCAGCTAGACAGGAAGGAAGTGTGTTTTTTCTTACTTTTTCCCGGGAGAACCCGCTTACACAGCTCTGTTTGTAATTTTTTTCTTCATGCTAAAATCACACGGCCTATTTGTTGATGTAAGTTGCCTGAATTCCGTGGTATGCTATCTTCTTTTTTAAAACAAAAAAAAAAAAGCGAAAAGAAAAAAAAAACCTAGAAAAAAAAAACCCTAACTAAAGAGAAAATGTTGTGGTTAGGTTTGTTAAGTACTGCTTACTGTTGTACCTGTTTCTAAAGCTGAACCCAGTAGAGTTTTTTTTTTTCCGTTTCTTTTCGATTTCCTTTTCCTTTCTGTTCCTTTTGGTTTCTTAAACAAAAGATCAAAAGAAAAAAAAAAAGAGAGAGAGAGACCCCAGGGAGTCCCAGAGCCCGCGAGGGGCGCCCGGGCGTGGGGTGCCCGGGCGTGGGGTGCCCGGCGTCCCGGCCGCCGCCCGCCCGTAAGGCGTAGGGCGTAAGGCGCCGGCCCGGCGGGCGGGCGGGCGGGCCCGGCCCGCGGTGGCTCCGGGCGCCGGGCCGGGGGAAGCCGGCCGGGGGAAGCCGAGGGGGAGCGGTGAGGCTGGCGAGCGCGCTCCGTGCCCGCGCGCCCCGGCCCGCGCTGACGCCGCCCCCTCTCTCTTCTCGTTCTTCTTCCAGGAGGAGAGTTAATTTTGCCCATTATCACGGAGGACTCCCTAGACCCCCCTCCCGTGGCCACCCGGTCCCCCTTCGTGCCCCCGCCCCCCACCTTCTACCCCTTCCTCACCGGCCTGGGCGCCACCCAGGACACCCTGCCCCCGCCCGCCGCGCGCCGCCCGGCCCCCGGGGGCCCGTGCCCGGCCGAGCGCGAGGACAGCGACTGCGACGAGCCCATCGAGGCCTCGGGCTTCGCCTCCGGGGAGGTCTTTGACTCCAGCCTCCCCCCGACGGACGACGAGGACTTTTACACCACCTTCCCCCTGGTCACGGACCGCACCACCCTGCGGGCCCCCCGCAAGCCCGCGCCCCCCCGGCCCAACCTCAGGACAGACGGGGCCACGGGCGCCCCCGGGGTGCTGCTCGCCCCCTCCGCCCCGGCCCCCAACCTGCCCGCGGGCAAAATGAACCACCGAGACCCGCTGCAGCCCCTGCTGGAGAACCCGCCCCCCCGCGGGCCCCGGGGCGCCCACGGCCTTCGAGCCCCGGCGGCCGCCGCGCCCCGGCGCCACCTCAGCGCCCGGCTTCCCCCGTCTGCCCACAGCCAGCCCCACGGGGCCCGGGGAGCGGGGCCCGCCGGGCGCGGTGGAGGTGATCCGCGAGTCCAGCAGCACCACGGGCATGGTGGTGGGCATCGTGGCGGCCGCGGCGCTCTGCATCCTCATCCTCCTCTACGCCATGTACAAGTACCGCAACCGCGACGAGGGCTCCTACCAGGTGGACCAGAGCCGGAACTACATCAGTAACTCGGCCCAGAGCAATGGCGCCGTGGTGAAGGAGAAGGCCCCGGCCGCCCCCAAGACGCCCAGCAAGGCCAAGAAGAACAAGGACAAGGAGTATTACGTCTGAGCCCCGGCACCGCCCCACTGCCAGCCGCCCCGGAGCGGGGCGCCCCCCCCACCCCCCGCCGGGCCCGGGGACCCCCCCCCCCGCCCCGTGCCCGCCTCGGCCTCTCACCAGGAGGAAACAAACGCAAAAAAAAAAAAGAGAGAGAAAGAACAGGAAAGGAACCACCACCCCGTGCTCGCCCCCCTCCTCCTGCCGTCCAGGCGCCGGGCCGGGCCGGCCGCCCACCCGTGCACCCCGGCCCCGCGCCCGCCGGGCAGCGCGCGCTGGCAGCCCCGGGGCTGATTTATTTTTTTAAAGGGGGGGGTAGTTTTATTTTGGTGGGGTTGGGCGGGAAGGAAGGCTGGGGTTTTGTAAAGTGTCCACCGGTGTCCCCATTCGGTCCCCCCAAGTTTCCTCCCGCCCTCTGTTCCTTCTGCCTTCCTTCTCGCTTTCCAAAGCCCCATCCCAGGCCTGTGGCTCTCCCCGCCCTCCCCCCTCTCTCTCCCTCCCTCTCTCTCTCCCCTCCCTCTCTTCCTTCTCTTCTCCCCCCCCCCCCTTCCTTCTCCTCCTCCTCCTCTTCCTCTTCCTTCTCCCTTCTTTCTGTACCTGGTTTCTCCCTTTCCCCCCTTTGGGTTTCCAGAGTTGGTGGAAGGAGGGTGGGAGGGTGGCCCCGGACACGGCCGGTGGGCAGGGACGCGCTGGGGTTGCCGCCCAGCGCCCCAGCTTCCTCGGGGGGCTGCCTAGGGAGGGGCCGGGCCTGGCTGGAGGCCTGTTCTGTGTGCTGCCGGGCAACGTGCATTGGGAAGCTGCTGGAGGAGCAGGGTGGGGGGCGGCGGGGGGGAGGCAAATGCAGATATATATTAAAGACAAATAATCTAGATTCCACGAGCAACAGCCTGTGGCAGCCGCCAAGCCGGGCACGGCGAAGGAGGGAGCCGGCCAGTGTCTGTGGACTGCTGGGGTCACCTCTCGGCCCATAGGCTCCCTGCTCCCCCAGGTTTTTTTTTTTTTTTTCTTTTCTCTCTTTGTTAACAAACGTGTCTAAGTCTTGGAAAACATCCCCAACCTTGGAAATGTGTGGGAAAAAGAAAACAAAAACTTTCCAAATTCCACCAGTCCTGTGCAGTTTGTTCGGGGTGGGTCCTGGGCCCGAGCCGAGGCCCGGGAGAACTGGTAAGTACCCCCAAGCTTTTGAGCAGCTCGGGGCTTCTGGTACCCCTGGCATCGGCGCCCTGCTGTGAGGGGCGAGGGTGGGAAGTGGGAAGTGGGGGTGATGGGCTCTGACCAAGGTCACGACCTCAGCGGCTCAGGGTCTGCCGGAGCGGCTGGGCCATGGTGCCTGCAGCCCCTGAACTCCCCACTCCCCTTTTGGGTCACGAGGAGCTGGAATCTGGGGACGTCTTTGCCCCCAAGTCCTCTGGCGGCTCCTGGTGCTGAGGGGCGGGGTGGGGGTGGGGTGCAGAGCCCACCGGCCTGGCCATCCACGTGTGCGGGAGGGGCCCGTGCTGTCCTGGGGATGTGGGGGCGGGGGTCAGGACCGCGGGGGAGGGGAGAGGGTGCTCACGACACCGGACACCAGCGCGTGACTCAGCCCTGTGGCTCTCTCCTGCCCCTTCTTGCCCCTGCCCATCTCTGGGCGCAGCACCCCTCACAGCCTGACTCAGGGATGGAGCGCTGGGGACTTGGCCTCTCCGTGTTCAGTCCCGCTCGTCCCCCAGCAGCCGTCTTGCAGCCTGCGCTCCACCCCTCACAGGAGTCGGGGAGGCCCTGGGGTGAGCCTCACACGGGAACCTCACCCCAGGACCCTGGGTCCCTGCCCTCCACCCGCCTCTCCCGGGCAGGCAGGAGTGCTTGCTCCGCAGGCTTTGGGATGGTCTCCCTCGGTGGGTTGGAAGGGACCCTGTGACCAGAAGGTGAGACTTCCGGTCACTAAGAGGACTTGTTGGAAGAAGAGGGATTTCTAGACGTGGCTACTTAGATTAACTTTCCCTTAGAGATGGTCATTTCAGTCTGTGTCTTTGTCTCGGTGTCTGTCTGTCTCTCTGCTGATTATAGGGGCGTGAACTCAGGGCCTCACACTCTTGCTTGGCTTTTTTTTTTTTCCCTCCCAACGCTGGTACTCTATCTCTTGAGCCACACCTCCACTTCCAGCTTCTTGCTGGTTAATTGGAGAAAAGTGTTTCTCTCTTAAGACTCACGGGCTGAGGCTGGGAACGTGGCTCAGCGGTAGAGTGCTTGCTTAGCACGCATGAAGCCCTGGGTTCGATTCCTCAGCACCACATACACGGAAAAGGTGGGAAGTGGCGCTGCGGCTCAAGTGGTAGAGCGCTAGCCTTGAGCACAGAGAGGCTCAGCGATGTGCCCAGGCCCTCCTGTTTACGCCCCAGGACTGGCAAAACAACAAAAACTCGTGGGCTTTCCTGCCGGGTCTGGCTTGTCTGGTCCTCAGCTCTCAGCCTCCTGCGTCGCTAGGATGACAGGCGTGCGCCCCAGCGCCCAACTTCAGCTTCAGTCATTGCCCCCTGCACCAGTACCCCGGCCCGGCTCACCTGGCAACCACCCCAGGGTGGGCCTAGATAGCCTGTGGAAGTCCTGAAATTCAGGAGTGGGGGGCTCCTTGAATGGTGCTCAGAGGAGATGGGTCAGGAGACCCCGTCGCAGGGGCACCAAGGCCAAGGGTTTAGAGGAGGAGTTCACGGTGAAGTCAGCGGTCAGTGCCACGGTCTCCTGACAGGAAGTCCCTCCCCCAGGGGCGGGGCTACCTGCCTTCCACTGGGCAGGCAGTGGCCTGCCGGAGGTCCCGTCCCATGGGCCCAGGATGCCGGGGGACCAGGCTCCTGTTTCCCACCGTTTGCTTGGTCTTCCTATTGCGAGCTCTCTGTAGCCTCTCAGGCCACCCGGAGGGGAGGCCCTTTCTTGCCAGGATACATGTTCTGGCTCCATGAGGTCACTCCCCAGAGGAGCAGGGCCCCAGCCCCGGCCCCCAGACCTGCCGAGTTAGAAAAGGGGCGACTTGTGTTGGAGCTGAAGGCCTGGGTCCTGGAAGGCCTGGGCCAGACGGCAAGGCCGGGAGGGAGGCCACTCTGAATGTGGGTGGAGGGGCAGTCCTGGCGTGCTCCCTGAGCAGGAGAGGAGGAGCCATCTCCCCTGGGGTTCTGCTTTCTGGAAATTTCTAGACACCCTGAACTACCCGCCCCCCAAATGATGAGCTTTACTATAAGGCAGCTGGGCCTCCGCTGGACAGAGACAGATGGAAGACAGATGGGGGCCATGCCCCCAGCACAGCACTGATAGAAACACAATCTCTGCCTCTGCCCTTTTGCCCCGGGAGGGAGGTGGGGGCACAGGGTGCATGGGGGGGGGGGGCGTTGCAGGCAGATGGCCAAAGGTGGAAGGATCCAGAGGCCCAGAAGCTGAAGCTGAGGGGAACAGGCCAGGGGACCCTTTCTCCTGGGGATGGGAGCTGCTTTCTGTCCTCCCACCAAGTGCTCTGTGCATGTGTACAAGCAAGCGCGCGTAGCAGGCGTGCGTGCGTGCGCGTGTGCGCGTGGGTGTGTCATCCTCCGTCCGGGGCCCAGATCGGGAGGCTCGGAGACCACATCAGGCTCTGCAGATCTCCAGTCTCCTCCTGGCTGCGTCAGAAGCTTCTCTGAGCCCGGGGCGGTGCAGACCCCACAGGGTTTGGGCTACAGGAGCCGGCGCGGCACCCGCGGGCCCAGCCCGGCTCGCGGGAGTCAACCGCGGCCACCGGCCGTTTCTTTCTTTCTCTGCTCTTTATTCACACGGCTGCCCCTCTGGCCAGCTCTGAACGAGCTGGATCGCGGAGTGGTGGGGCCACCTGGCCCCTCTGCTGCTGGGAACAGGACAGGCGTGTGGCCTGGGGGGGGGGGGGAGGCCCTGTCCCGGCTCTGGGAGGCCAGGAGGAGTGGCGGAGGGGACACGGCCGGGCGGGCAGAGGGCGCGGCGGAGCGTGGGGCTGGTGGAGTCTGGTGGGCTGAGAGGCACCGCACAGCCGAAGGCCTCATGGCTGGTGCCGGCCAGGGAGGTGAGGGTCAGCCTGTGCCCGGGGGGAGGGCGGGAGGGGGGCGGCACTGAGGGCGCGGGCCCTGCTCCTGGCCCTGACACGGTGTCAATCACACCGTCCTTCGCCCCTTCTGTGCTGGAAGGAGCTGCCCAAGATACGGGCCGCTGCCGTCTTCAGGGGAGACACGAAGCTGCCTCCTCCTCCTCCTCCTCCTCCTCCTCCTCCTGGTCCTCCTCGTCGTCGTCCTCCTCCTCGTCCTCCTCCTCTTCTCAGCCCCCGTGGGCTCGCAGGAAGCTAGAACCGCGTGGACTTGAGCACGGGCCGCGCCGCTGGGGTGGGCTGTGCCGCCTTCTTTACTGCCCTGCTCGGGAAAGGCGGGGACGAAGGAGCGTGTTGAGGGGGGCATTGAATGACCCCTGACCCTTGACCTGCAAGCGTCTAGCTGGTGTCCTGCCAACCATCTTGAGGGCTCCGGGCCTAGGGTTTGGGGGCCTGTGACCCCCCCCCCTAGACATACATGCCCACTGGGCAAAGGGCTAACATGCTTTCCCACTTGGCTTCTCTCAAAGTGGTCCTGAGGGGTAGCAGAGGCATTTGGGCCAAGGAGGGAGGGAGGGGAGGGGGAGGGGGAGGGGGAGGGGGAGGGGGAGGGGAGGGGGAGGGGAGGGGGAGGGGGCGGGGCAGGGAGGCCCACTCACTGGTTCTGCACATCCTGCATGGTGTCCGGCAGCGGCAGGCTCTTGGTCTCGGGCAGCAGCAGCGTGGCCAGGCCGCCCAGCAGGGTCGCCGAGCCGTAGATGAACAGGGGCACCGAGGGGCTGTGGATGCTCAGCATCCGGACCACAGGCCCCAGGAAGGCCCCCGCTCGGGCCGCCATCTGGCAGAGGCCCACGGCTCGCATCCTGCCCACGCGGACGTTGCCGTGAGCCGCCACGGCCCGCAGCCCCCCCGGACCCTCTGCCCCTCCCGCCCGGGCAGCTCTGGGCCCCAGGGAAGGGTGGCGCGGGGCGTGGAGGCTGGGGTGTCGGGGGTGCCCCCTCACCTTAGCACTGTGGGGAAGAGCTCACCGCTGAAGATGTTGATGGAGGTGAAGGTGCTCCCCAGAGCCCCCAGCCCCAGCAGAGCCAGCGCCGAGCGCAGGGCCCCCATCACTGTGGGGGAGACGGAGGTGAGGTGAGCGGAGTCGGTGCGGATCTGGGCCCGGGGGAGGGGGGGGGGGCTCCCTTCATCCTTGCCGGCCCATCTCCCCAAACGTCTGCAAGTGGTCTCCCATGTCACCCCGTACCCCCCAACCTGTTTCCCACGACTCCCAGAGCCAGAATCTCCTTTGAGCCCCTCATTCCCTCCTGCTGAAACAAGGCCGGCACGCTGCCCCCCGCGCCACAGGGCCAGTCCGGCTTCTTTTATTTTGGTAGTGAACGGGAGAGAAGAGTCTCACAGACTTCCCTGTCCTGGCTGCGAACCCCAACCTCAGAGCGCAGCCTCCCCAGGAGCCCGGGGTACAGGCCGGAGCCGCTCACGCCCCGCGCTTGCGGGAATCTTCTTATTACTACAGCGTTTCTCCCCACTGCCTTAGTCCCATGGCCGCACCCCACAACCCCAGCAGTCTCCTTCCCAGCAGGCCACGACGGTGCTCCCGCGCCCCCCGAAGAGGGCCTCGGCTCACCCTGCGGCACCTGCGTGTTGGCCAGCATGCAGAGCCCCGCCAGGACCAGCGAGCTGACCTGGATGGTGCGGCGGCCCAGGTAGTTCATCAGGAGCAGCGTGGCGACCTTGCCCAGGAAGTCCATGGCTCCGATGAGCCCCTGCAGCAGGAACATGTTGCTGCCCAGGGACTGCAGGTCCAGGGCCACCCCATAAAAGCTGAAGCCAAAGGCAAACCTGGGAGCGGGAGGGGTGGGCGCGGGTCAGGCCGGGGGCTGCTCGGTGTCGGCCGACCACGCGGAGATGGGGTCACGCTTTGTGTTTGCCCCGGTTGGCCCGGACCCGCCATCCTCCAGATGTCTGCCTCCGTGGCTGAGTCCAGCCCCGACCGCCCCGGGCGCGCTTCCCGCGGCACCCCTCGTCCCGCCTGGCTCCGCTGCCTCTTTGTCACAGCTCGTCATCGTTCACACCCCTCTGTCATCTTCGCGCCCGCCTGGCCTGGCTTACCAGCACAGCATGGAGGCCCAGATCCGCAGCCGCAGCGCGGGCGCGCAGAGCAGGGCGCTCAGCCGGACGGCAGTGTGGTCGGCGCTCAGCTCCTCCCGCATGGCCGACCGCAGGGCCTGTGGGGAGAGGGGCTGCAGGCCCTGGGCGCCGAGAGGTCCTCCTCCACCCCGCACACTGGGCCCGAGAGCTGCGGCCTGACCCTGGGGAGGGGCCCGGCCCCCCTCACCTCCATGCTCAGCGTGTCCTGCACGGTCTTCTTCCCATTGATGGCAGCCACCCTCTGCAGCTCGCGCAGGCCCCGATCCGGCTTGCCCGTGATGAGGAGCCACCGGGCCGACTCTGGCAGCCACCTGGGGTGTGGGGGGCGTGAGAAAGGGTCGTCGGGGTCACCCCTCGCAGACTCCAAGGCTGGCCTGCACGGCAGGGTCCACCCGGGGTAACTGGGAGCAGGCACCTGGAGGGCCAGGCTGCATCCTTGGTAAACCTGAGCACCAGGCCAGAGTGTCTAATTCCCGTGGCTCTGCCCCTCGGACGGGTCCCTGTCCTCCTGCCCGGACCACGCCCTCCTGCTTTGGCTCCTCCCTCCAGGCTGGGCCCTGCCCTTCTTTACCCTGGCCCCACCCTCCTTCCCCTGGCCCCACCCTCCTGCCTTGGCTCCTCCCTCCTTACCCTGGCTCCACCCTCCTGCCTTGGCTCCTCCCTCCTTACCCTGGCTCCACCCTCCTGCCTTGGCTCCTCCCTCCTTACCCTGGCTCCACCCTCCTTCCTTGGCTCTTCCCTCCTTACCCTGGCTCCACCCTCGTGCCTTGGCTCCTCCCTCCTTCCCATGGCCCCACCCTCCTGCCTTGGCTCCTCCCTGCTTACCCTGGCTCCACCCTCCTGCCTTGGCTCCTCCCTGCTTACCCTGGCCCCACCCTCCTGCCTTGGCTCCTTCTTACCCTGGCTCCACCCTCCTGCCTTGGCTCCTCCCTCCTTCCCCTGGCCCCACCCTCCTGCCTTGGCTCCTCCCTCCTTATCCTGGCTCCACCCTCGTGCCTTGGCTCCTCCCTCCTTACCCTGGCTCCACCCTCCTGCCTTGGCTCCTCCCTCCTTACCCTGGCTCCACCCTCCTGCCTTGGCTCCTCCCTCCTTACCCTGGTTCCACCCTCCTGCCTTGGCTCCTCCCTCCTTCCCATGGCACCACCCTCCTGCCTTGGCTCCTCCCTGCTTACCCTGGCCCCACCCTCCTGCCTTGGCTCCTTCTTACCCTGGCTCCACCCTCCTGCCTTGGCTCCTCCCTCCTTCCCCTGGCCCCACCCTCCTGCCTTGGCTCCTTCTTACCCTGGCCCCACCCTCCTGCCTTGGCTCCTCCCTCCTTATCCTGGCTCCACCCTCGTGCCTTGGCTTCTCCCTCCTTACCCTGGCTTCACCCTGCTGCCCCGGCCCCATCCTGACCCTAACTCCTAACCCCGCCCTGGTCCCACCCACCCACACTGGCCCCGGCCCCTGCCCCTGGCCCCACCCTCCTCACCTTGGCTCCACCCCTCACTGCCCCGCCCTCCCAGCCTGATCGCACCCTACTCACCCTGGCTCCTCCCTCCTCCCTCTGGCTCCACCCTCCTTACCCTAGCTCCACCCCCACTGGCCTGGCCCCGCCTCCTCACCCTGGCCCCTCCCTCCTCACCCTGGCCCCGCCCCTCACAGCCCCGCCCGCCCGCCCTGGCCCGACCCTCCTCACCCTGGTTCCTCCCTCCTCACCTGGCTCCACCCCCGCTGCCCTGGCCTCACCCTCCCGCCCTGGCCCCGCCCTCCACACCCTGGCCCCGCCCCCTCCTGACTCCTCCTTCCTCACCAGGCTCCACCCCTTACCCTGGCTCCACCCCTGCTCCCCTGACCCCGCCCTCCTCACCCTGGCCCCGCCCCCTCCTGGCTCCCGCCCTCCGAAGCCCGGGGGAAATGAGAACCGCACACCACGGATACCCCTAAGAGCGGGCAGTAAATGGGGTGCAGCGCTCACCATGAGTAGAGGAAGCAGATGAAGAAGGGGACGGAGATCAGCAGCTGTAGCGCTGGCCAGGTACGCACCCCGTAAGCCACGGCGCCCGTCAGGACCTGGCCAAGGCTGAAGCCCATGAAGTTGAAGGTCATGGTGACGATCCGGAACCTGGCGGAGGTCCACTCCATCACTGTGAGGACGGAGGGTGAGCGGGGGTCCGCCGCGCCCCCGCCCGCCCCGCCCCGCCCCAAGGCCCGCCCCTACCCAGAGTGGTTGTGTTCATCATGATGCCAGCCAGGCCGAAGGCCACCAGGAACCGGAACAGGCAGTACAGGGAGAAGGTGGGGACGAAGGCGACCACCGTGCCCGACACGGCCACCTGCAGGTAGTTCCACGTCAACACCTTCCTGCGCCCGAACCTGTGGCACGCACGGACACGCCATGTCACTGGCCGCGCGGGGCAGGGCAGGGGCAGGGCAGGGGCAGGTTGCTTTTGTTATTGTTGCTGTTTGTTTGTTTTTATGCCGGTCTTGGGGCTTGAACTCAGGGCCTGGGCGCTATCCCTGAGCTCTCTACCGGGAATTCATTGGAGGTCAGGGTCTCTCCGACTCTGAGCAGGCTTTAGGAGTGGCCATTTTGAAGAGAAAGAAGGACCCCGCCGCAAGCCCAGAGGAAACTGGGGACTCTGTGGCTGGGAGAGGTGCAGGTTCACTCAGGTACCCCAGAAGAAGGAGCCTGCTCAGGCAGTGGAGGGGGGGGGTCTTACCTGTCAGAGACGGGGCCGCACACAGCAGCGCCTACCATCACCCCGGACAAGAAGATGGACTGGGCCATGGGCTTCATGGCCTGAGAGTCGCACACCAGGTCCCACTGGAGGGAGAGGAGGGGCGCGTGAGCTCAGCCCAGGAGGCCGTGGAGCCCAGGGGAGGGGGCCCGGAGCCGCTCAGGGGGTCCCTGGGGAGCCAGGTGCCGGCACCCCAGGCACAAGCCCCTGCTTCAGCCCTTCCACGACTCCCCAGCGGGTCATAGGTCATGTCTGGTCTATGCCCTTCCCCCACCGTGTCCCCAAGGCTGAACCTCCACCTCCCCCCCCCCCCGTCCCTCCCCCCAATCCTGGAGCTGTCCCTGAGCTTTGATGGCACTCTACCACTGGAGCCCTGGCTTCACTTCCAGCTTTGCCCAGGCTTCATCGGAGGTGAGAGCCACGTGGACTGTTGCTTGGGCTGGCTCTGAAAGGTGAGCCCCCGATCTCAACCTTCTGAGCAGCTGGGGGACCGGTGGGAGCCGCCAGGGCCTGGCTCACTTCTGGCTTTTGGGTGGTGGTAAATAGGAGATCAGAGTCTCACAGACTTGGCCAGGCGCTGGTGGCTGTCACCCCAGCTGCTCAGGACGCTGAGATCTAAGGATGGGGGGTTGAAGCCTGCTGGAGCAGGAAGGTCTCCAGTTAACCACCGAAAGCCAGAAGCGGAGCTATGGCTCAAGTAGAGGGATATCCCTGAGCACAAAAGCTCAGGGACAGTGCCCAGGATCCTGAGTTCAAGCCTCAAGACTGACACACACACACACACACACACACACACACACACACACAATGTCTCAGACTTTTCTGGCAAGCTGGATTTGAACCTGGATCCTCAGATCTCAGCCTGCTGAGTAGTTAGGATGACAGATGTGAGCTCCCAGCCCCTGGCTAGTTTTTCTTTAGGAGGCTTGTTCCCACCTGCTGGGACAGCAGGCCCTCCCCCTGACCTGGGTCTGCCGGGTGCCCCTGTCAGCTTCCTGGGCTTCCTGGGCTCTGTGCTCAGCCTTAGAGAATCCTCAGGTGACCGCCCCCCCCCACCATGGAGTTGCCTGGAGTCACAGAGCCTCAGGCTGGATCCGCAAACCTCTCGAGTTTATGTGTGTGCGTGCGTGTGTGTGTCTGTGTGTGAGCACGCGCGCTCGCTTGCTGGTCCTGGAACTTGAACTTGGCCTTGGACACTGCGCTTTTTTGCTCAAGGTTAGTGCTCTAACCCTTGAACTACAGCTCTGCTTTCAGCTTCTGGGTGGTTGATTAGTGTTAAGTCTCAGCCCTGCCTGGCTTCAAACCTTGATCTTAGGGCTGGGGATATGGCCTAGTGGCAAGAGTGCTTGCCTAGCATGCATGAAGCCCTAGGTTCGATTCCCCAGCACCACATATATAGAAAATGGCCAGAAGTGGCGCTGTGGCTCAAGTGGTAGAGTGCCAGCCTTGAGCAAAGAGAAGCCAGGGACAGTGCTCAGGCCCTGAGTTCAAGGCCCAGGTCTGGCACACACACACACAAAAGAACAAACCTTGATCTCAGCCCCCTAGGATTCCAGCCATGAACCCCCGACGGTGAGCATGCCCTTGACCTCCCAAGAGCCGGGGCGCGGCGTGGCCGTGGGGTGCTGCTTACCGTGGTCACGATGGTGGAGGTGAAGGTGCTGTCATCGTAGACCCAGCCGTCCACGCACGGCTCCGTGGCAGCCTCGCTCCCGTTGGGGGCCGTGGCGTTGGGGTCCAGGAGCTGCCACTGGGGCTGGCGAAAGCGGCGGCAGCGCTGGGGCTGCTGGTCGGGGCCGAGGGGGATGGACACGGCCAGGAGGTCCTCGGGCCCCAGGTCCCCAGGGAGTGTGGCCTGGGCAGTGGCGTTGTCCAGGAGGGGCAGCCAGCAGCGGTGTCTGGGCACCGCGGCCGAGAAGTTCTCTATCATGTTCTGAGAGGTGAGCAGAATGATGGGGACCAGTAGGGCCACGTTCTGCAGCACCTGGAACCTGCCCAGGTCCCCCACTTTGTCCAGGAGGTCAGGAAAAGCCATGGCGCCTCCCTAGAGGGACACCCAGGCCACAGAGGCCGGCGGGGACCCCGGGGGCGGACAGAGCCAGGGGGCTCCCCTCAGCGCGGCGCCCGCACCCGCCTCCCCGGGAGCATGGCAGGGGGGCCCCGGCCTCCGCCCACCCGCTAGCCCCAGGGGCGGCGCGCCCCGAGACCGTGGCCTCCCCCAGCGACCGGGAAGAGTCAGCTGTGGGGAGGGAGCCCGAAGTCACCCGGGCTGGAATCAAAGTGTGACCGGGGCGGCTCCGCACAGTGAGTGATTATTTCTTCTGACAAAGTTTAACCTGGCCCGGAGGGAGGGGCGGCGGCTCCGCCCTGGCACTGAGGGTGCTGCGGAGGCGGCCCCCCACCCCCCGTGGCAGTGGGTGGGCCCGCGGGTGTGTGCCGGGCCTTCCAGCACCCGGGCGGCACCCCAACTGCCCGTGAGCCCAGCCTCTGTGACGTCACCACATTCCTCAGGCGGAGGGCCCCCCCCCCCCGTGCCCTCTCCCCAAGTCTCCTCCCATTGCAGCCCTCTCCCCCCCCACTTTGCACCCCGCATCGCGGTCGGCACTCCCAATCCCACGGACAGCAGTCCCAGCAGGTACCCCCACCCCCCGGCCTCGCCGACCCCACCCCGGGAGCCCTCACACACCGCCTCCAGCTTACCCAGGGGGCCCCCCTCCCCCCGCGCCACAGCTGGAGACGCTGGCTCCCCACGGGGCCCCCGCCATGTTTGGGGGGGGTGAAGCCACCGGAGCTCTCCTCGTGGCAGTGAATCGTCCAGGGCAGAGGGTCCGCGAACCCAAAGCAGCAAGTCTGTGCACACGGGGGGGCTGCAAGTGTGCAACGCCACAGGGGTCCATGTGTGAACACGTGTGTGTATGTGTAGCACGAAGCAATGGCAGCTGCACCAGGAGTTCTGTGCTTTGGGATATAACTCTTCTCGCGTGCGTGCGTGCGTGCGCGTGCGCGCGCGTGCGTGCGTGTACGTGCGTGTGTGTGCAGGCTTGACTCTGAGCCTGAGTGCTTGGGGCTTGTGCTCTACCACTCGAGACATAGCTCCGCGTCTGGCTTTTTGGTGGTTCGTGGGAAGGAAGAGTCTCCTGGACTTTCCCGCCCGGGCTGGCTTTGAACTGCCATCCTCCTGCTGGCTGGCTGGGGCCCCTCGCCCTTGCTGTGCCTGTCCCGAGGGCCCTCTCTGGGCTCAGCCCAGGGCCCGGGCCCGCAGGGGGCACAGGTACCCCTCCCGGGGGCTCTCCTGGCATGGGGCCTGGCAGCACCCCACCTTCACCCCCCATCTTCCTCTCTCCAGTCATGATCTGCCAGTTCCAGGTCCTTCTTTAGTGTCTCTTCCTATCTTAGCGCTGATTCGAACAGCAGAGGAGGATGCTAGGAAGACCTGTGGAAGTAGGAGTTATTTTTAAAACAGGTTCCCTTCCCCCGAAGCACTAAGATTTTCATTTACCCATCCGAAATCCAGAACACATTGAAAGTTTTAACAAAAATAAAGATTGCTCCTACCTCCACAAGCCGCGCTTCCCTGCCGCTTGTGGTTTTGAAGTCAGAACCAGGTACGTTCAGCTTGGCCAGCCTGAGCTATCAAACAAACCTTAACGCCTTTGCTAAAATCCCGCAGAAAGCCTCTGACTTTTAGTCAGCTATTTTAACCTGTTCACGTTTATTGTGGTGGCTGCTACGTTGGACTTACGGTATGTTTTCTTCTTCACTGTATTTTCTTTTTAAATCATTCTTTTCCTGTTCCTGTTTCCCCTTGTTCTATTTTTCTCTGTCGTGGTGTAGCAGTTACACATTTCCATTTCTGCCCTCCTTGCATTTGAACGCACCAGCGAGGAGCTATTTTGTCCTGTCCCTTCTCTCCAAACCTCCCACCTCCTACCTCCTCCTGCACCCCTCAGCAGAAGGCCTTGCTCATTTCGCTAAGAAAAATAGAAGCCACCGGTCTAATTTTTGTCAGCAGCCTCCCCTTCTTGGCTCCCCAACTTGGGAACATCCACTCCCCCGTCTTTGGCATTTGTTCTTCTCTGTGTGTGTGTGTGTGATTTTAATTTTCCAGCATCTTCCTTTCTTTGACTCCTTCCTCCCTCTTCAACTACTCTTCCTTCTCTGTTTTTCCCTAGAGAGAGAGAGTGCTGGTCCTGGGACTCGAACCCAGGGCCTGGGCGCTATCCCTGAGCTTTTTTTTTTACTCAAGGCTAGCTCTCTCCTGCTTTGAGCCACAGTGCCACTTCCAGTTTTCAGGGACTTTCCTGCCTGGGCTGGCTTTGAACTGTGATCCTCAGATCTCAGCCTCCTGAGGAGCTAGGCTACAGTAGTCCCGGGGACCCCCCCCCCCCAGCAGGGAACCCACCAGATGTTTCCAGCCAGTTCACCCAGTTCTTGGTGGTATGGTTTTTTTTGTGCCAGTCCTGGGGTTTGAACTCAGGGCCTGAGCTCTGTCCCTGAGTTTTTCTTTTTGCTCTAGGTTAGCGCTCTACCACTTGAGCCACAGCGCCACTTCCAGGTTGTTGTGGGGTTTTTTTTGTAACTAATTGGAGTCTCACGGACTTTCCTCCTGGGGCTGGCTTTGAACCTGAATCCGCAGATCTGCGCGTGCCGAGAAGCTGGGATTCCAGGCGTGAGCTGGCTGGGGTGTTGGTGTGGCCGTCCTGCCCGGCTGGGGCTTGGTCTGCGCGCTGTCCCTCAGCGAGGATCGCCGGCTTGGCTCTGACCTCGCTCCTGCCCTCTTCCTCCCTGGCCGGTGGCCGCCCGGACGGCCCTGTGGGGGCGCGGCTTCCTGGAGGCAGAGCGCGTTTTCCACGCGTTTCTGTGTTTTCTTGTAACTCCTCCCAGTCCCCCCCATGCCCGGGGGTCAGAGGTCGCTGGGGAGCTGACTGAGCGTGACTCAGCAGGGCCGGCCGGTGCGCAGGGCCTCGAACCCGGCACGCGACGGGCCGCGGGGCCCAGGGTCGGGGCGAGGGAGCTGATGGGGGAAGGTCTCACGGCCGGCCGCAGCCTCTGTCTCGGGGGCTGCAGGAAGTCTTGGGGGGGAGTCCCTCTGTTAGATGGGTCCCGCCGGCCTCCTGCTTTGGGCGCCCCAGTGCCTCAAAGGGAAGAGGGGGTGGCAGGGAGGGGAGCTCTGTTCTTCCACTTGCTGCCTGGGTCCCCCACGGGACACCGACACCCCGTTTGCTGGAGGCCCGCTCGCCCCATCTGCTCAACACCCCCCCCCAATCTGGTTGTCGGGAGCAGCTAAGCTCACCCGCCCCAGGGCGGAGTCGCGGGGCCCTGGGAGGGGCGCGAGGCCAGCGCGAGGCCTCTGTGGGGTGTCTGGGGGCTGAGGAGCCCTGCCTCGGGTCCTCTCCGCCCAGGCCCGGGGGGCCGGGGTCCCCACGACTCCTCCGGGCCCCTAGGCGCCCCTGCTCCGCCCTGCAGTTCTGTTGTTCCCCAAGTCTGGCCGCTGTGGTTCTGCCAAACCGCACCAGCTCCCCGCCTGCTCCCACACGGGGCCTGGGGCTCCCCTCAGACCTGGGGGGGGGCCTGCCTGCTGCTGGTGGGGAGGTCATGGGGGGGTGACGGGGAGGGTGGTGTAAAGGGGAAGGTGGCAAAAGTGATGCCGGTGGTGGTGGCTACGGCGGTGGTGGTTACAGTGGTGGTGGCTATGGTGGTGGTGGTGGTTACGGTGGTGGTGGTTACAGTCGTGGTTGTGGTTACAGTGGTGATGATGGTAGTGGTGGTGATGGTGGTGGTGGTGGTGGTGGTGGCGGTAGTGGTGGTTACAGTGGTGATGGTAGTGGTGGTTGTGGTGGTGGTGGTGGTGGTGATGGTAGTGGTGGTTGTGGTGGTGGTGGTTACAGTGGTGATGGTGGGGGTGGTGATGGTGGTGGAGGTGGTGGTGGAGGTGGTGGTGGTGATGGTGGTGGTGGTGGTGGTGGTGGTGGTGATGGTGGTGGTTATGGTGGTAGTGGTGGTTATGGTGGTGGTGGTTACAGTGGTGATGGTGGGGGGTTACAGTGGTGGTGGTGGTGGTGGTTATGGTGGTGGTGGTGGTGGTTATGGTGGTGGTGGTTACAGTGGTGATGGTGGGGGGGGTTACGGTGGTGGTGGTTACAGTGATGGTGGTGATGGTGGTGACAGCGGTGGTGGTGGTGGTTACGGTGGTGGTGGTTACAGTCGTGGTGGTGGTTATGGTGGTGATGATGGTAGTGGTGGTTATGGTGGTGGTGGTGGTGATGGTGGTGGTAGTGGTGGTTACAGTGGTGATGGTAGTGGTGGTTGTGGTGGTGGTTACAGTGGTGATGGTGGGGGGGTTACAGTGGTGGTGGTGGTGGTGGTTATGGTGGTGGTGGTTATGGTGGTGGTAGTGGTAGTTACAGTGGTGATGGTAGTGGTGGTTATGGTGGTGGTGGTTATGGTGGTGATGGCAATGGTGGTGGTTATGGTGGTGGTGGTGGTGGTGGTGATGGTAGTGGTAGTTATGGTGGTTGTGGTTACAGTGGTGATGGTAGGGGTGGTGGTTACGGTGGTGGTGGTGGTGGTGAT
Organism: Perognathus longimembris pacificus; assembly: GCF_023159225.1. NCBI lineage: Eukaryota > Metazoa > Chordata > Mammalia > Rodentia > Heteromyidae > Perognathus > Perognathus longimembris. The sequence continues at coordinate 57,573,661 of NC_063173.1, read as the reverse complement.
GGTAGTGGTGGTTGTGGTGGTGGTGGTTACAGTGGTGATGGTGGGGGTGGTGGTTACGGTGGTGGTGGTTACAGTGATGGTGGTGATAGTGGTTACAGTCGTGGTGGTGGTTACAGTCGTGGTGGTGGTGACAGCGGTGGTGGTGGTGACAGCGGTAGTGGTGGTGGTGATGGCGATGGTGGCTATACTGATGAGACCCAGGACCATTGTCTCTGCTGGGCAGGCTCCGGTGTCACGCGCCCTTTGCCTGTGTCACCCCTTCCATCGCGTCGCATTCCTAGCCCGACAGAGCATTCTGGCAACTGAGACTCAGCGCAGAGGGCCAGTCGCCCTGTGGCAGAACCCGGCCACCGGCCTGGGTCTGACCGGCCGCCTCCCTCCCCCCACACCCAGCTTGGCAGAAGGTTTGTGGGAGCCGAGGGGGGTGAGCGAGAGGGGGAGCTCCACACAGCGCCCTCCCTCCCCGCCCCGGGCAGCGCCCTCCTGTTCCCGCCCTCGGCCTTGGCGCCCACTTCCCGGGTCCTCCGCCTAGCCTGTCCGGCCCACTGGGAGGCTCCAGCTGGGGGGCACGGAGGCCGAGGGGCGCCGCCACCCCGCCTTCCGGCACCTGCGGGGCTTCGCTGTCCCCCGCCGGCCGCGTCCACCACCCGCGGCGCTGAGTTAAAATTCAACGCGGGGAGCAGCGGGCCTGCGGGCGGCTGGGACTTCGCCCCGCTGGGCACGGGGGGGGGGGGGGGCGGGGGGAGGGTGGACGGGGGAGGGGACAGGGGACGGGGGACGCACACGCCCGCCCGCCCACCCCCGGACTCCTCTCAGCCTCCCGCGGGTGCTGCTCCCAGGTCAGATGGCGTCCCTTGGGCTTCGCGTGGGGACTCGGCCTTCCCATCCGTCACAGGCTGGGCCTCCTCCTGCGCGTCCGTCCCGGGGCTTGAACTCGGGTCCTAGGCGCTGGCCCTTGAGTGCTTTTGTGCTCAAGGCCCATGCACTTTTGGCGTTTGGGTGGTGAATGGGAGATGAGGGTCTCACGGACTTGCCTGCCCTGGCTGGCTTTGAACTGTGGCCCTCAGAGTAGGCAGGATTCCGGGTGGGAGTCACCCCGGCCCCCACCCCACCCCCACCCCGCCCCCTCCCCCACCCACCCCGCCCCTCCCCCACCCCACCCGGCTTATCATGATTATGAATGGTTTGGTGAGGAGGGAGCCCCAGGGCTACCCTGGAGGTGGGCTGGGGCCGAGGCCAGATGGTGTCGGGAGCTGAGCAGAGCCCCGCGCTGCCCGCCACGCAGGGCGCAGGTGCGAATCTGGGTGCAGACGCCAGTCATCTTCCCACACAGAGACGCAGCCAAGAAGGCCCTGGGTTCTCTAAGGCAGATGCGGAGTTCTAAGCACCACCCCTCACCCCTCACCCCTCACCCCTAGCCGGGAAGCTTGGGTAGAACTGGGGCGGGGCAGGGGGGTGTTAGGAGCCACAGTGAGGCTGCTCTGCTGTCCCGGCCACTGCCTCCGCCCAGCTGTCAAGTCTCAACTCCTCCTCCTCCCCCCTCCCCCTTCTCCCCTCCTCCTCCCCTTCCCCTCCCCCTCCTCCCATCCCCCCCTCTCTTCCTCCTCCACTTCCCCTCTTCCTCCCCTCCCCCTCCCCTTTCTTTGGCCTTACTGGGCTCCCCCATCTCTTCTGTGTCTACGCTGGAGGGGGGGGGCGGGGGGATGGGGGGGCGGGCTTTGTCCTGCAAACAATCCTCATCTCCTCACACCCTCGCACATCCACGTGTTCACGCCCATGTCCTCCGCGGTGCCACACCGATCACTCACAGAGCAGTGGAGGGGATGGGGACACAGCCGACAGCCGGGTCCCTGACACCTACGCGCATCTATCCATTGCCCACGAGCTGCCATCGGGCTACGCATCTGTCCATCCTCAAGCCCTGTCCTCCATCCTCCATCCTCCATCCTCCATCCCTCCATCCTCCATCCTCCATCCCTCCATCCCTCCATCCTCCATCCTCCATCCCTCCATCCTCCATCCATCCATCCTCCATCCCTCCATCCTCCATCCTCCGTCCCTCCATCCTCCGTCCTCCGTCCTCCATCCTCCATCCCTCCATCCCTCCGTCCTCCATCCTCCATCCTCCATCCTCCATCCCTCCATCCCTCCATCCCTCCGTCCTCCGTCCTCCGTCCTCCATCCTCATCCCTCCATCCTCCATCCTCCATCCCTCCATCCTCCATCCATCCATCCTCCATCCCTCCATCCTCCATCCTCCGTCCCTCCATCCTCCGTCCTCCGTCCTCCATCCTCCATCCCTCCATCCCTCCGTCCTCCATCCTCCATCCTCCATCCTCCATCCCTCCATCCTCCATCCTCCGTCCCTCCATCCTCCATCCCTCCATCCTCCATCCTCCATCCTCCATCCCTCCATCCTCCATCCTCCATCCCTCCATCCTCCATCCTCCATCCCTCCATCCCTCCATCCTCCATCCTCCATCCTCCATCCCTCCATCCTCCATCCCTCCGTCCTCCATCCTCCATCCTCCGTCCTCCATCCTCCGTCCTCCATCCCTCCGTCCTCCATCCCTCCGTCCTCCATCCTCCATCCTCCATCCTCCATCCTCCATCCCTTCATCCTCCATCCTCCATCCTCCATCCATCCATCCTCCATCCTCCATCCCTCCATCCTCCATCCTCCATCTTCCATCCCTCCGTCCTCCATCCTCCATCCTCCATCCTCCATCCTCCATCCCTTCATCCTCCATCCTCCATCCATCCATCCTCCATCCCTCCATCCTCCATCCTCCATCCTCCATCCTCCATCCCTCCGTCCTCCATCCCTCCATCCTCCATCCTCCATCCCTCCATCCTCCATCCTCCATCCTCCATCCCCCATCCCTCCATCCCTCCATCCTCCATCCTCCATCCTCCATCCATCCATCCTCCATCCTCCATCCCACATCCCTCCATCCTCCATCCTCCATCCCTCCATCCTCCATCCTCCATCCCTCCATCCTCCATCCTCCATCCCTCATCCTCCATCCTCCATCCTCCATTCCACCATCCCTCCATCCTCCATCCTCCATCCTCCATCCCTCCATCCTCCATCCTCCATCCTCCATCTCTCCGTCATCCAGCCAGTCAGCAGGTTCTAGTCAGGTGTGAGGGGGCCCTGGCGCGGAGCTCTGGGACAGGGCAGATGTTCAGTGTCCCGCCTGTCACCTGCCCACCCGGCTCCTCGTGCCACTGAGCCAGAGCTCAGCCAGGGCCAGGGGAGGCCCGGATGCGGGGGGCCATGCAGGGGCCGGGGGGGGGGGTCGCCGCCCTGTGGGGGGTCGCCGCCGTGGGAGGGGGAGCCGGGCTGGGCAGGCCCAGGACAGGAGAGGCTGCAGGCCCAGCCATGTCCTCACTTGACACGAGTGGGAGAGGAGGGCGCTGTGACGCCTTGATGTGGTCCAGGGGCGGCGACTGGAACGGGCAAAGCTCGCCTGGAATCGACCTGCCGTGACTCCCGTCCCTGCGCGCCCAGCGCCATGGCAACCACTGGCCGGGTCGAGTGGCCGTCGCCCCCAGCTCCCCGCCACTCGGCCCAGCCCCACCCCTGCGCCTGCCAAACACCAGGCCTCACGGGGTTTGTCTGGCTTTGTTTCTGGTTTTCTTTGCTTTTCAGACTCCAACCAATGCACGCAGGGGTGGGGGGGTGGGGGGTGAGGAGGGGCCGGGCCCGCGTCTCCGCACCCTGCGTGGGCGCCTGGACAGGTGCCCCCACGGGCGGGCAAAGGCGGTGGGTGCCGCCACGCTTCCTGGCGACTTCCTGGGGCCACGTGGCGGTGTCGAAACAGTGCCTGGCCGTCCTTGGGGGTCGCATGACGCCCCCCGGCTGGACGGAACGCCCGGCCCAGGGCACGAGCCCCGGCTTCCACCCCAGCACCACAAATTGTGAAAACACAGCCCTGCCAGGAGAACCCACCGAGCATTCACGGCCGGATTCAAGCAAGCCTGACTCAGTTTCCCCAGCCTGCTCCCTCCCCGCTCTTCCCACGGAGCCCCTCCCTCGGAGTCAGCAGAGCCCTTCCTCCCTCGCCCCTCCTGCGGGAGGAGGAGCCCTCAGGAGAGGGGGAGCCGGCCCGATGGGCTCCGCCCGCCACGGTGAGGCTCTGCTTCTGCAGCTGGGTCTCCAGGGTAAAGGAATTCGTTTGTAGATTACATTTATTGACGTGATCCTGGGATAAAATCCCAGGCCTCCTGCATGCAAAGCTGTCGCTCTGCCCCTGGCCCCCAGCCAGCCCTACAAGATCAAACCCAAACCACACTTGTGCTTTGCTCTAGTCCGGGGCTTGACCTCAGTACCTTGAGCTCTCATTTAGCTTTTTTATTCAAGTCCAGTGCTCTACCGCTTGAGACACAGCTCTACCGCCTGCCTTTTTTTTGCAGGTTAACTGGAGATAGGAATCATACGGACTTTTCCTGCCCAGGCTGGCTTTGAACCGAGATCCTCAGATCTCAGGCCTCCTAAGTAGCTAGGATGCAGCATGAACCACCGGTGCCTGGCTTGCACTGTAGTTTTTAATGCATCCATTTTCTTGAGTATAATTGGTGATGTATAGTAAATGGAGTTTGACTCGTGTGCACATCTGTGAGACCATTTTATGCTCAAGGTCATGAATACTTCCCTTCCCTCTCCCCCCCCAATTCTCCACCCCCACCCCCACCCCGTAGTGGGCAAACAATGACCTGGGCTCTCTGTCAAAGTAGATTCGTCTACATTTTTCTGGAATTTTAAAAGAAATATATCAATCAGCTGGACGCCAGTGGCTCACACCTGTCATCCTAACTACTCAGGAGGCTGAGATCCGAGGATCGCAGTTCAAAGCCACACTGGGCAGGAAAGTCCGCGAGACTCTTAACCCCAGTCAGCCACCAGAAAACCAGAAGTGGCGCTGTGGCTCCAGTGGTAGAGCGCTAGCCTCGAGCTGAAGAGCTCAGGGACAGCGCCCAGGCCCCGAGTTCAAAGCCTCTTATCCCTCTGTCTGTGGCTCTCGTGTCTGTCGTCAGCTGTGACCGCTCGCAGTTAAGGGCCGGGAGCGCAGTTCGCCCGGGCGGGTGTTCAGGAGCGGTGGTCACGGGGCCCGGGGGCTGGGGGTGAGCTCGGGTCCTGTAGGGCAGCGCTAGGGCCAGACCACAGCTCCGCACCCCTGTGCTAGCAGGGCACCAGAGGCCAGAGCCTGTCATCCCAGCCATCAGGAGGCTGAGATGAGAGGATCGCGGTTCAACGCCAGCCTACGGAAGGAAAGCCTGTGAGACTCTCACCTCTCATCAACGCGCAAAAATCTGGAAGCTGTGGGTCAAGGGGTAGAGCGCCAGTCTTGAGTGAAGAAGCTAAAGGACAGAGCCCAGGCCATGAGTTCAAGCCCCGGTACTGGCACATGCGTGCACGTGCGTGTACACACACACACGCACACACACGCACACTTTTGCCAAACTGCCTCCAGTTTTCTCTTCATCCTACCCCTTACGCTTAGATCTATGGTATGATTCAAGTCCGTTTTTGGATGTGGTGTGAGTTAGATTTGAGCCCTCCCCACCCCCCCCCCAGCCCCCGCCGCCGCTTTGCTAATCAATTGTTCCCAGCTCCTTAGTTGCTAAATTTCTGCTTTCCCCACGGAAGTTTCTGGCACCTTGAGAACCGGTGCACTGCGCAGGCGCAAGCTCCCATTCTGCGTCTCCACTCCACCAAGTCAAACACCAGCCATGCTGGCCAGAGCCCAGCTGCCTCCCCGCCCCTGGGCCAGTGCTCCAGCCCCAGCCTGGTCTCCTCCTCCTCCTCCTCCTCCTCCTCCTCCTCCTCCTCCTCCTCCTCCTCCTCCTCGCTGCTCCTCCTCCTCCTCCTCCTCCTCCTCCTCCTCTTCCCCCTTCTCCCCTCCCCCTTCCCTTCCCTTCCTCCTCTTCCCCTTTCTCCTCTTCCTCCTCCCCTTCCTCCCCTTCCTCCTCCTCTTCCTTCTCCTCTTCTTCCTCCTCCTCTTCTTCCTCTTCCTCCTCTTCCTCCTCCTTCTCTTCCCCCTCCCCCTCCTCCCTCCTCCTTCCCTTCCCCTCCCCCTTCCTCCTCTTCTCCTTTCTCCTCCTTCTCCTCCTCTTCCTCCTCCTCTTCCTCCTCTTCCTCCTCTTCCTCCTCCCCTTCCTCCTCCCCTTCCTCCTCCTCTTCCTCCTCTTTCCCTCCCTCCCCCCTCTCTCCCCCTCCCTCCCCTCCTTCCTTCTCCTCCCCCTCTTTCTTCTTTCTGGGAATGATTCCGCTGCTGGGCGAGAGCGTTGGGCGCGTTTTCCCGCGCTCGGATGGCCTCGTGAACCCGGTGCCGTCGGCTGGCGTTTGGGTTGGGATTCCGTGGGGGTCACCGGGCGTTCCGGCAGGGCAGAGCCCGTCTCCCCGTTTACTGAGGCGTCTTTATCGCCCTTCTGCAATCCGCTAGCTTGCATTTCACGGGACTTGCCTTGCTGTCTCATAATCTAGTGATCCTGGAGCAACTGGGGCCCCCTCCACCGCCGTTTCCAACCTGGACCCTGCCGCCTCGCTGGGGTCCCCCCCCCCACCGCGTTCCTCGGGGTGGCCGCGCCCACAGTGGGGCTGCAACTCGGGGGGGGGGGCACCTGCTCTCCCTGAGCTTTCTCAACCCGAGCTGGCGCTCTGCCACTTGAGCCACAGCTCCGCTTCTGGCTTTTTGCTGGTTCTCTGGGGAGAAGAGCCTCTTGGAATGGTCTCCCTAGGCCGGCTCACACCGCAGCCCGCGGACCGGGGCCCCCAGAGCGGCTGGGGTGACGGACGGCGTGAGCCCCCCGCACCCCCCCCCGCCCCGCACCCCTCTCCCAGGCCCTTCTGTCTGAGTCCTGCTGGTTGCAGGGCTTAGCAGAGGTGTTGAATGAATAGGAAGTGCCAGGGGCAGGCGCCCTGGCCCCCCCCCCCCCCGTTCCTGGCCTCAGAGGGGAAGCCCTCCGTCTCCCACCCTCCCTGGGGTGGTCGCGTGTCCAGTCTAGGACGAGTGTCCAAGATGTCCAGTCTAGGGGTAGATGTCCTTCAGCCACCAAGCCTGGCTGGACATTCCCTGTTGCTCCTGGTTTGATGAGTGTTTGCTTGGTAAGACAGCCTTTCTGCACCTCTCAAGGTGATGCCTTGTGTTTAGTCGTCATGCTACGTAGCCCAGGCCGACCTTGAACTCAGGATGCGTTCCACACTGGGGATTCTTCGTCTCTGCCTCCCAAGGGCTGGGATTCTAGGTGTGACCTGCCACAGCCAGCTTGTTAATGATTCCGTCTATTAACCTTTATTGTCAAATGTTAAACCAAGTCTACATTCCTGAAATAAAGTCCACCTGCCATGGTACCGTTCTTACAATATTGTTAACTTGCTGTTTATTAGGAATTTTTGTCTCAGGCTAGACAGTAACTCGGTGGTTAAGCGCTGGCTTAGCACGTATGAGGCTTCTTTTTTTTCTTTTTTTTCTAAATCTCCAGCACCACGACTACTTTTATGTGTGTTTGTGTTGTGAGGAATATTGGATTATAGCTTTCTTGTCTCTTTTTTTGGGTTTGGTATCAGGAATACATTGGGAGGCATTATCTCATTGTAAATATTCTGGAAGGAGTTGTGTAGAATTACTGTTATCTCCCTCCCTCCCTCCCCCCTTCCTTCCTTCCTGCTTCCCTTCTTCATTCTCTTTTTTTCCACTCTACCACTCGAGCCACAGCTCCACTTTCAGCTCTTTGGCTACTTGAAGATATGAGCCTGTGGACTTTCCTGCCCAGGCCTGGCTTTGAACTGGGATCCTCAGACTGCAGCCTCCTGAGTAGCTAGGATTCCGTGATGAGCCATCTGCACCTGGCTCGCTTGCTCCTTCCTTCCTTCCTTCCTTCCTTCCTTCCTTCCTTCCTTCCTTCCTTCCTCCCTCCCTCCCTCTTTCTTCCTTCCTCCCTTCCTTCTTTCTAGACAACCTCACTACGTAGTCCAAACCGACCTGGAACTCACAATTTTCCTACCTTAGTCTCCCCAGTGCGGGGACTGTAGTTGTGAACCACCATATCTGGCTGAAGAATTGCTAGGATGTATCTTTTTTTTTCTTCTTAAAATTTTGGCAGAATTCCTTGGAGGAGCCTGGAGTTTTCTCTATGAGAAGGGTTTGAACCATAAGTTGTTTTTTTTTTTTTTTAAATAGACCTAGGGCTAATAAATTTATGTTTCTCCTATAGTGAGTCAGTGTTCTTCAAGAAATTCCTTAGTTCTCAGTCAAGTGAAATATTACTCATTCTCCCCCCTCCCTCCCTCCCTCCCTCCCTCCCTCCCTCCCCCTCCCCGCTTTGCTTCTTTGCTTTGGGCTCAGCTTCTGCTGAGAGCTCACAACCTCCTCATAGGGTCTGAGCCACTTACAATCCCCTGTGTGGTGAGCGGCTGGGGGGGGGGGGAGGGGAGGGTGGCACCCTCATTCGGGGCCCCTGGAGGGCTCTGGGCCCAGAGGGGGCTGGGCAAGCTGGGCCCAGGCCTGCGAGAGCCCTGGGCTGTGGGGTCTGGGCAGCAGATGATGGGCAGCTCCAGCCGGAGGAGGGGCCGCCGGGGACGTGACGGGGGGGGGGGGGGGGGAGCCCTCCACCCTGAGGGGCCCCTCCCCCGCGGGTCCCCAGGAGCCCGGAGTCACCCCATGCCGCCCCCCCCCCCAGCCCCGAGAGCGGCCAGGGAAGCCCAGGCTCAGCCAGGACGCTTGGTGCAGGGCCCTCCGGCAGGCCCGGCCTGGCGAGCCTTGAACCCGGGGCCCTGAGAGATGGACGCCATTTTCTAGAGGGCGACTCTGTACATGGCAGGGGGTGACTGGAACCCTGGTCCCCACTTGGGTGACTGGGAAGGTGACAGGACCGTCCTCCCGGTAAGGCAGCCCGACCAGGCTCCTCCTGCAGGGCTGGGGCCGGAGGAGGGGGAGATGAGCCGGGAGGAGGGAGGACTCCCGGAGGAGGGAGGACTCTGGACGCCTCCTTCCCTGCGGCTGTTCCGCGTGGTGGAATCTCTGAAGCCAGGTGCTCTGTGTCACGACGACCTCTTTTCCGTTGCCCCTGGCTGCACCAGGCCTCCTGGAACTATCCAGAAAGACAAACAGAAGCGAGCACAGCTCGAGACCAAAACTGGTGGGGCCGTCGGGCCTGCGCTAGAAATTAGCTGAATACCCGAAGCCACGCGTGGAGAGCCCGGTCCGCGCGCAGCGAGAAGGGGCCCCACGCGGGAGAGCCGGGCCCCACGCGGGAGAGCCGGGCCCCACGCGGGAGAGCCGGGCCCCACGCGGGAGAACCGGGCCCCAGCGCCCCACCCTCAGCCGGGGGCTTAGACAAAGGTCTGAGCCTTTCCCTATCCCCGTCCCTGGACCGAGAAACAGACGGGCGCGGCCCTGCGCGGGGCGCTGGAGCCACGGAGCACGCGTGGAGCCGCACGCCCGTCCTCGAGACTGAGGGGGAGGACTGCGAGTCTGAAGTCAGCCCGGCCTGGACGGTGCGACCGTCTCAAAACGAGACGCTGCAGCCGGGCGCCGCGGCCCACGCCTGGAGCACCGGCTACTCGGAGACCCAGGCCTGAGGACCAGGTTCCAGGGTGAGCCACGGGTGCCCGGCTTCTGCAACCGCCCGGCCCCTCCCGGCCCCTCCCGGCCCCTCCCGGCCCCTCCAGGCCCCTCCCGGCCCCTCCTAACTGCTCTCCCAGCCCCTCCCAGCCCCTCCCAACCTCTCCCAGCCCCTCCCGGCTTCTCCCAAACATCCCAGCCCCTCCTAGCCCCTCGCAGCCCCTCCCCTGGCTCCCACTGGCCCCTCCAAGCCCCTCCCAGCCCTTCCTAGCCCCTCCCAGCTCCCCCAAGCCCCTCCCAGCCCCTCCCAACTGCTCTCCCAGCCCCTCCCAGCTCCTCCCAGCCCCTCCCATTGCCCCACTGGCCCCTCCCAGCCCCTCCCATCGCTCCCACTGGCCCCTCCCAGCCCCTCCCATCGCTCCCACTGGCCCCTCCCAGCCCCTCCCAGCTCCCCCAGCCCCTCCCCTGCCTCCCACTGGCCCCTCACTGGCTCTTAGGGTTCTGTGTGGTGTCCAGGAGCCGGGAGCCAATGCCCCTGGGTGTCAGAAAGGAAGAACAGGAGGCCCAGGCTGGAGACGTGCGGTAGCACCGTAGGAGAGCGGTGGCTGAGGAGCCGCTGCTTCCTCAAGGGCTCTGAAAACACCGCCTCCTCTGTGAAGCCCACCCAGATTTTCCCCTCCCACCCTTCACGTGGACACCTAGGACCCACCGGTTCTCCCTGTCTCTCTGGCGGCCTCAGTGCTCCCGCCGGGCCACTGAGCTCCCGGCCCCAGCTTTCCATACGATGGCCGTCAAAGCAATAAATGGCCAAACCGTGTGGGTGGAGGAACAGAGAAAGGAGGGAGAACGTGATGGGCGGGAGTGGTAGAGACCAGGCTGGGTAGAAGGCTGGAGGCTGGGGCCCAGTCGCCCTCTTGCCCTCAGTCCTTTACCTCCAGCCTCAGTTTACCCAACTGTCAACTGCTGTAAGCCTCCAGGCCACTGGCCCTCCATTCTACTGTGAGGTTCTCGGGGTGGTGAGTAGCTGGTCAGCAGTGGGGGTGCAGCCCAGGGGTAGTTCAGCTGCAGGCAGGAGCTGCAGGGTGGAGGCAGGGCCCCGAGGCCCAGGACTCCAGCCCTGCCCCGCAACCTGTGAAACACAAGGCCCATCCCCCAGGAAAGGGCGGGGGCGACGGGGCCCGTGGGAAGGGCCGGGCACGTGGGAGGCTGCACCGGCTGGGGGCTGTCCCCCCACCCGGGCCTCTCGTGGACCTCCGTGGGCCAGCGAGCTGCTCGGCGGCGCCCCCTAGCGGCTTCCCCAGATACGACACCCCCCTCCAAGGCTAGCGCTCTACCGCTTCCAGCCCCAGCGCCGCCTCCTCCTGAAGGCTGAGGGGGCGCAGGAGGGCAGCTGGACGTCGGCCTGCTGATTTACCAGGGGAAAACACCCCCACTGAAAACGGAAGACGTGACGAAAGCCCTGCGTTTCACTCTGGAAGGTGCAGCAGCAGCGTTTGCTGTAATAACCTGCACCGTGGTGCAATGGTGCGTAAAAGAAAACGACGGATCCAACCTGATCCTGGCTGGCTCTTTGGTTTGTTTTCTGGTCTGGGGCTTAAACTCAGGGCCGGGTGTTCTCCCTCCCCCAAGCCTGGCGCTCTACCCCTTGAGCCACAGCTCCGCCTCTGGCTTTTTGGTGGTTCACTGGGGATGAAGACGCGTCTCGTGGACGTGGCTGCGTGGCTGGCTTTGAGCCGCGTCCTCAGGTCTCAGCCTGCTGAGCGCTGACGATGACAGGTGCGAGCCACCAGCGCCCACCCCGAGCCTCAGTTGTGAGATGCTCTCTCGGAGGCCACTCCAGAGGAGACTGAAGGGGACTTGAGCTGGCCCTATGTCCCTGGGGACAGAGTGGTGGGTGACAAGACTGCTTAGGCCAGCTCCATGGTGCCCAGCCCATCTCCCAGCTTCCTGCCCCCAGCCTGAGCAGAGGAGCCGCCCATGGCCCAGCCCAGGCATCCGGCAGGAGCCCCCAAAGCCTCACCGCACCGCCTCATCCCCCACGGCTGCACCAGAGTTTGCCGCAGGCCGGCCCCACAATGCTCCCCAAGAGTCCCCTCGGTCCTGCCCACCCAGGCTCAGCTTCGTCTGCACCCCTTGCGTGCCTCCTCCTGCAAGCCCCCCACGAGCCCGTGGCTGCCACCCTCCGGCGGGACATCCTCCGCGGCTGCCTTGAAACAGCTCCCCACGCACGCCCTGCCCGGCTAACACACTGTGAGCTCCGCGCCCGCCACGGACGCTCCAGTGGGAAGGGCAGTTCCGGTGATGGCGGGGCTGGGGTGCGGTTGGCGATCACAGAGACTCCCGAATAAAGCCTGCTGCTCGGTGGAGCTCGCGTTCTGCCCTATCTCTGTTCTGATATCCTCATGACCTGTCACGGGGTCTTTAGCCCCCGCCCCCGCCCACGCTCCCCTGACCTGCGGGAGAGATGGGGAAGGCACACCCCGACCGGACAAGCCAAGAAAGGACAGACCGCCCGCACCCAGCCCTCCCTCACCGGAGGACAATCTGACGCGTCTGGGAGACAAGTCAGGGCAAGATCTCCTTTACTGAGGGGAGCCCATGTAACTTACGAGGCACAAGAGCCAATCAGATCGGCAGGAAGGGGAGGGGTGTACGTGCACCTATCTAGGGACTGTGAGGGGAGGCATGAGCTGTCCGTAAGGGCGGAAGAGCCGGGGACCAATCCTAGAGGCGGCCAGATTTTTCGTCACAGCCCACAGAACCGCCTCTGGGTTCGGCGTCAGGCGCCATCTTAGCCACACGTGGCCCCAGGACTGAGAAACAGGCGGGGCCAGCTAGTTGACTTCCTCTTTCTGATCCAGGTGTGGATCTCCCCCTTTTTGTTTTATTAGCAGGTGGTTGCCTTACTCGAGAGTGTGCCTGTCTTAGGTTGCCCCCCTCTGAGGATCTTACCCGTCATTGACTACCACTCTAGCTCTTCAGGCAATCCTACCTGCAGGGCCTGCCAGCCCAGTAGAAGGACTCGGGGGGGAGGGACTGACACTCAAGAGGAAGCCCTGTTATTTTCGCCTCACGCCTGTACATCCTGGCAGGGGCCATGGCCAACCTCATAGGGTTCCCAGTCAGCCTCTTGTAAGGCAGCATATTGCTGTCGGACCACCATTAACTGAACAGCTGTGGCTCGTTCCTTAAGAAATTGAAGAAGCCTATTAACCACACAAGGGCCAAATGTAAATACAAGAATTAACCAAGGGGCCCACAACGGGGAGAAGGTAAGGGAGCCACCCATTTAGCCCAGTCCAGAGTTCAGTTCGTTTCGGTGCCACTCAAGATCCTCTTGTAGCCCCTTTACTTTGTCATGGACAATTCCAGAGCGGTTAGCATAAAAGCAGCATTCCTCTTGTAAAAACAGGCAGAGTCCCCCTTCTCTGGCAGTGAGCAGGTCCAGGCCCCGGCGATTCTCGAGGACCACGGCAGCCAAGGAATCAAGTTGAGATTGCAAACCTAGGATAGTGCTAGCAACTTGATGCATACCATGAACCATCTGTTTAGACAGTTTATCATAAACATGAAGCGAGGTACCAAGACCCCCAACGCCTGTTCCACCCCAGGGGTACCCAGGCATTCCCTCTGGGGGGGCCTGGGGAGAAACAGGCCTTGAGGGGGGATAGGGTCGGGTAAACCCCAAGAGGGGATCTTCTCCCAAGTTAATTTCCCTCTTCCTCACCACTTGTTCTACGCGGTCCCAAGTAGCCCAGTTGAAAACATTGGCGGCCACCCACCGGGGCGCAGCGCGTCAAAGTTTCCCAGACCCTTCCGGCTTGGGGGTCCGAGATCTCTAAACCTCGGCTTTTTTTTTTTTTTGGCCAGTCCTGGGCCTTGGACTCAGGGCCTGAGCACTGTCCCTGGCTTCTTCCCGCTCAAGGCTAGCACTCTGCCACTTGAGCCACAGCGCCACTTCTGGCCATTTTCTGTATATGTGGTGCTGGGGAATCGAACCTAGGGCCTCGTGTATCCGAGGCAGGCACTCTTGCCACTAGGCTATATCCCCAGCCCTCTAAACCTCGGCTTTTGAGCATGAATCTCAGCGCTATAAGAGCCGGATCATCATGCTGACTTCCTCTTTCTGATCCAGGTGTGTCCCACAATGACTCAGTTTCCTTACCGGGACCTGCCATTCTCCATTGCCCACAGTAGCCCTGGGCTGTGGGGCTCCGGCTCATGCACGCTGCTGACCTTGGGGTGTCCCTGTGTCCCTTCCCGCCCCCCCCCCCCCCTTCCCCACGCAAGCAGGGCTTTCTAAACCTCAGGGGATTTTTCTGTTGGTTTTGTAGGACTCCAAACAAGTGACAAATTCTCACATCCAAGGTCGCGCTGCAGAGATCTTGGGGGGGCGGGGGGGCGGGGCGGCCATGGCAGAGGGCAGTGTCACACTATAGCAGGTGACGGGGGCCATTGTGGCACAGGCCCTGTGTCCCGGGAATGTCTCGTTTCTCTCAAGAAAAGGTCAAAGTAGTGTTTGTCTTCGGCTTTGTTTTCGCCTAGCGCCTGGGTGTTCAATGCCGTCCCCTAGTGAGTTCTTTTCTTCTTTCTGTGCATCACTGGTTAGGCCGGGAGCCCCGGGCCTCTGGCTGAAGTGCACACCTGAGAGTTAGGTGTGCAAATGTCCTTGTCCTCCTGGGTTTTAGGAGCCTGGCCTGTCAGGCAGCGGGACGAGGGGAACCCCCCCTTGCGCCCCAGATCTCCACGGGGAAGAGACTCCCCACTGCACTGCCGGTGAGATCGGGGAGCTGACGTAGCCGGTCCCGCAGGCCCATCGGGCCCGGGCCGGGGGTGAAGCTCAGCGTTGTCATGGACACACCTCTCCAGCAGTGCAGTGCAGAGGTGCCGCGCTCCCTCCCACCAGCAGGTGAGGAGTGATGTGGTCAGGAGGGGGCCGGGCAGCCCCAAGGCACTCAGGAACCGGAGGCCACAGCAGGCGGGGAAATTCGGGGTGCAGACAGTGCTGGTGCCAGCCACACCAGGTTGTCGGCAGCACCAGCTCGGCCCTGGCTTTCGCCTTAACCTGTGGAGGAGACCCAAGGACAAAAGCACATGGCAAGTGCTTGGGAGGTCAGTAATGTCGGTGGCTTCTCCATCTAGAAGCCTCTAGAAGGTTCTAGGAGCTGCTGGGAGTGTACATAGAGTGCTTTTGTTATCAAAACAGTGAGTATCTTGCTCTGAGAGTGAATTCAGCCTGTGGTTAAGAGCAAAGACTGGCTCTCCATCTGGCTCTGCCCCGCCTGGTACCCCGGGTATGTGGCCAGGTGTTCACACGGCCACGACTCTTGCGGTCTTGGTGTGCGGAAATCAGAGCCTGAAGTGAGGAGGCCGCCGGGCAAGGAGGCCAAGTGCACGTGACCCTGGACAAGCCAGCCCTCCCCCCATCCCACCTGTGAGTGGGGACAGGCATCCCGCGGGCCCCACGCAAAGCCCGCGGCCTGGTGCCGAAGCTCACTGGGCCACGCGCTCATTCAGTGCCCCCGTGGCCTGCAGGTCAGAGTGGAGAGGGGCTGGCCTGCGCCTGGCCCGTGTGCCCAGAGCCCAGGGGAGAGAGAGACGTCCAGCCCAGATCCGGGGGTGACCGCCGCCCAGACCCCAGGCTTACCCCGTGACTCACAGACCAAGCGCGGCCTGGCTTCGTGCATGGATGGCCGGCGGGACCGAGTGATGGATGGTAATCGATACATGGCAGCTGCTCAGTCCCCGAAAAGGCAGACTGGACCCCATCCCTGCCGCTCCGGCTCCTGCCACGCTCCAATGACATGATGATGGCAGCTGACTCGGCGCCAGGCTACCTCCCCGCTGCCTGGATTAACTCACTGCACGCTCACAGCAACTACCCAGGAGGGGCCCCCTTGATGGGGAAACCGAGGCACAGCGAGGGGAAGGAGCTCTGCTCCCAGGGCCAGGCGCCCTGTGGTCGGGAGGAGGGTGGAGTGGCTGCAGACCGGCCGGCAGGGGGGCGCCCTCGCGGCCATGGGGTCGCTGAAGCCCTTTGGTGAGGGGTCACCGGCCAGGTCCACCCCCAGATTTGAGAGACTGAGCAGCCGCAGCAGAAGGGCTTCCTTGGGGGGGGAGGCGGAGCTTCCGGTGAGAGGTGGGACTTCCAGGGGGTGGGACTTCCTAGATGGGAAATGGGATTTCTCAGATGGGGGCGGGACCTCGTGTGGGCGGGGCCTCCCAGATGGAGGTGGGGCTTCTCGGATGGGGCGGGGCTTCGTGTGGGCAGGACTTCCCAGATGGGAGGTGGGGCTTCTCAGATGGGGCGGGGCTCCGTGTGGGCGGGACCCCTCGATGGGAGGTGGGGCTTCTCTGATGGGGCGGGGCTCCGTGTGGGCGGGACCCCTCGATGGGAGGTGGGGCTTCTCAGATGGGGCGGGGCTTCGTGTGGGCGGGACCTCCTCGATGGGAGGTGGGGCTTCTCTGATGGGGCGGGGCTTCATGTGGGCGGGACCTCCTCGATGGGAGGTGGGGCTTCTCGGATGGGGCGGAGCTTCTTGTGGGCGGGGCCTCCAGGTAGGAGGTGGGGCTTCTCGGATGGGGCGGGGCTTCGGGTGGGCGGGGCTGGGTGAAGGGAGGAGAGGGGCCTGGCAGGTGGGGCTCAGAGAAAGCCCCGAGGTGGGGGTGGGGGTGGGGACTAGGACCAGGGTGAGGAATGGGGGGGGTTGGAGGGCATCGGAATGGGGGGCCGGCTTTGTGGATGGGCTCTGGTGGGGGTCGGCATGGGCGGGGCCTGCAGTTATCCGCACAGGCAGGCATGGTGCCCCCGGGTGGGCAGTGGGTTTGCAGGGTGGGGTGGGGAGGGGTGACTCGGACCTTACCTGCCCTGGGTGGAGGAGGGTGTGGAAGGTGCTGGACTCAGGTGTGGCTCTCCACCTAGAAAGGGGGAGGAGGAGGGGGGAGGGGGAGGGGCACGTCTCCCAGGGTCTGTGGGTTGGCGGGGAGAGAAGAAAGGGAGGAGGCCGGGCTGGTGGGGGGAAGAGTTTGTCCCTCTGCACACCCAGGGCTGGGACCCCAGCGCAGGGCTATGTGGGAGACACCCGTGCTGAGACGCCGGCCTGGAGCTGCCCGAGGGTGGGCAGAGGAGGGACCCCACCTCAGGGTATGCGAGACCAGGCCAGGGGAGTCCTCCCTAGCTTCCCGAGTGCACCCCAGCCATCCTTTAGGTCTGGGCTTGGACACAGCTTGGAGAGCCCCCTCGGGCCCAGGGAGGGCCCACCCCATCCTACGCCGGGGCCTCCGGTTTCTGGCTCCTGGGGTGCTGTCTGCGGCTGGTAAGGAAGAGGACGGCCTGTTTCTGGCCCCCCAAGGGCAGGGGCCATCGCTGAATTTTGTGCACACGGGGTGCTCCGCGATCACGAGCGCTGGACTTTGATTCCTCCAGTCCAGGCTGCCACGTACCCAGGTCCCGGTCCCCTCCCCACCGGCCCACATCAGGGTCTTGGGAGTCGCTGTCCCCCAGGGGACAGAGCCAGGGAGCTGCTCTGTCAGGGAACACCATGACTTACCTCCATACTTCTGCCCCCCACGATCAGGGGTTCCATTTGGGGGAGCGGGAGGGGAGGGAGCAGGGTGCCCCCCGGATGAAGGTCCCACCAGGATCCCTGCCTTGTAGATGGGCCGCCCAGGGGCCTCAGGCCCTGGTGGCTGCACACGGGGTGGCACTGGAACGGGGGGGGGGGGGGTGTATGACAGCCGGGAGCCGTGTGTGGAGGAGCACCTGGAGGAGTCCCACGCCACCAGCCCGCTCCAACAGCGCCTCCAACGCCACGGACAGCGCTGGCCCTGGCTCTGGGCAGCGGGGGAGGGCCTCACGCATGCGCCGTGCACCAGCCCCAGACCTTCGCCGTGCTGCGTCTCAGTCACCACTGTCCCCAAGCCGGGGGGGGGGGGGGGGCGCGGCAGTCCCCAGGTCCCCTGAGATGCTCTGAGAAAATCTCTCCAGCCCCGGGGGCGTCAGGGGGAGCACCGGCCTCCCCCAGCCGGCCCCCTCTGGCCTCTCCAGCCCCCCGGGATTGTTAAAGGTCACCCCAGAGCTGGGCCGGTGCTGAGTTACAGTGGCCACGGAAATCGCATCCGGGTAACGTGCAACCTGGGCGTGGCTCGGTGCAAGGTGCTGGGCGCACAGTCCCCACCCACCCCACTCCGGAACCTCGGTGTGGTCTGGTGTGATCAGGACACCTTTGGCCTAGCCCAGACCCACCCGGCTGAAGCCTTGTAGGGCCCAGCAAGGGCCTGTCTCCCAGAAGTCCCCACCAGGCCCCCCTGGCTGTCCTCCTCCTGTGTGACCAGACCAGCTTGCAAACACAGTTACTTTTTTTTGGGGGGGGTGTTAGTGAGGGGGAGATGGTCCTGGGGTTTGAACTGAGGGCCTTGCCCTCACTGGGCTAGCTCTCTCAGCTGGTGCTCTACCACTCGAGCCACACCTCCAGTCTGACCTTTTGCGGCTCACTGGAGGTGGGTCTCTGCCTTGGAAGCACAGTCCTCCAGACCTCAGCCTCCCGAGTGAGTGGCTAGGATCCCAGGAGGAAGAAAGCATCTCCGCCGGGGCTGTGGACTGTCTTGTGGAAACCATCCCAATGGGCGCTGGAACCCCACCGCTGGGCGGAAGGGATGTTTGCTGTCCCGGCCTCTGCCCCCCCACCCCGCCCCCCCCCCGTCTGAGGCCGCGCCACCCCCACCTGGGCTGCACCCCTGGGTAACCACTCCCTGGGCGCCAAGGGTGACCTGCCCTGTGGCCTTGATCCCTCACAGATGATGGGGAGAGCAAGGCTCTGAAAGGGCAGGTGGCTTGCCATGGGCACACAGCAAAGCCCCGATGGTTCCAGCCCGTCACGGAGAGGGAAAAACCTCAGCTCAGAGCTGGAATTTCGGGTGTGGATTAGCAGGTGGCCCAGCCCCAAGTCCCCTCCCAGGGGGTGGGGCAGAGGAGCAATCCCCCTCTCCCCCCCCCCCCCCCCCCCCCGTCACCCATTGCCAGTGTCCCCCATGACCCATTCAGAAGGGCCGGGAGGGGGCCTGGACCCTGGACTTCTGAGAACCACTCCGTCTGCCAAGATGGCAGCCGTCCAGGAAGCCGGGGAGCCGGGATGCTAGGCCCGGGTTTCACAGCCCAGGCTCCTTCCTTCCTCGGCCTCTCTGGGCAGGAAGTCATTATGAATGTTAAAATAGCAAACAGAGGCAGATGGGGGTGAGGCAAGCCAAAGTCAAGCTCAGGAGAGCCTGGCCGGGCAGAGCCGCAGCGAAGTAGCTGACGGCCGAATCTCACAGGCCGAGACCTGCATTTCAGGCCTGTGTGCGTGAGCTCTGTCCCCGCAGGGACTGGGCACGGGGGCAGCCCTTTTCACCCATTCGTCTATGGGGCTTTGACCTCGGGGTCTCACGCTTGCTAGGCAGAAGCCTCGCCACCCGGGCTACACCTCCAGCCCCATTTTCCTTCGACTGTTTTGAGGTAGGTCCCATATGGTGCCCAAGCAGGCCTGGACAAATGATTTACCTACTTGTGCTTCCCCTGCGGCTGGGATAACAGCGATAAGCTACCACACCCGGCCGTCGAATGGAATAGGGTCTCAGAAACTTGGAGGAGCCGGCTGGCCTCCGGCTCTCAGTCCTCAGATCCCGGCCTCCCAAGTAGTTAGGATGACAGGCTAGAGCCACCAGGCCCCATAATGGATGCACTCTTGACCACCTCCCCCTTCCCGGACTCGGGCTTCTAGTCTGTGAGATTCAGTGGTGGTGTGTGGACCAGGAACTGCTGGCGGCCATACATTGCAGGCTGCTGCCCGGGACCTGAGTTCACGTAGAGAATCCAGGCGTCTGTTTCCATCTGCCTTTACAAATCGTTTCTTCTTCCCTGCCCTTTGCCTGTCACGGACACCCCCAGGCTTTGCTCAGAGTGGAAGGTCAAACCTCCCAGATTTGCCAGAAGGCGCCCGGAATCTCCAACTGATTTTCTGCTTCCAGGCCAAGGAATTTAATCTCCGTTTTCTGGTTTTTCTGGGACTGCTGGGGGCAGGGCTTGGTGCAGCGGCTCCGCCACCTGGTGGTCACACCCGGGACTGCGACACTTCCGAGGCCCTGGCTAGCCATCCCCCAAAGAGGGAGGGGAGGGGGCCTGGAGAGTATGGAGGGGGGTTAGGGGGCTTGGAGAGGGCCTGGGGGCAGGGAAGGGGCTGGGAGCTGAGTTCAAACCCCAGGACTGGCATGTACATGCTGTGTGTGCATACACACACACACGCACACACACACGCACGCACGCATGCACACACTGTAAGCAAACATCAGTTTGATTATGGTCAGATGTAAAATTTTTTAAAAATTGATCTATGTACAACCCACTCACCGAGAGGCAGAAAATAAGTTAACTCTTAGGTATTGCATCTCTTTATGGCTAGAAAAATATGTGAAATTTTGGTGACTATAAATAAGACTTTGATTTTTTAAAATTATTTTATTTATTTATTTATTTATTTTTTGGCCAGTCCTGGGCCTTGGACTCCGGGCCTGAGCACTGTCCCTGGCTTCTTCCCGCTCAAGGCTAGCACTCTGCCACTTGAGCCACAGCACCGCTTCTGGCCGTTTTCTGTATATGTGGTGCTGGGGCACTCTTGCCACTAGGCCATATCCCCAGCCCCTGATTTAAAAAAATTTTAAAAACTGTAGAAGTCAGGCTTGTTTCCGAAGACCTTAGGATTCCATTCCCTGAACTCCGGTGTCCTTATCGCTAGAATGGAGCAGGGAGAGGAGAGAGAGTGATAAAGAAACGTAGCCATCACTGGTCTTCACGTGCTACCAGTACCGTTACCACCACCACCATCACCACCACCATCACCATCACCACCACCATCACCACCACCGTCACCACCATCACCATCAACACCATCACCACCAACAACCACCACCATCACCACCACCACCACTGACACCACCACCATAACCACCATCATCACCACCATCATCACCACCACCAACCATCACCATCCCCACCACCATCATCACCACCACTACCGTCACCACCACCACCACCATCACCACCATCACCACTGTCACCACATTACCATCACCACCACCGTCACCACCATCACCATCAACACCATCACCAACAACAACCACCACCATCATCACCACCACCACTGTCACCACCACCATAACCACCATCATCACCATCATCACCATCATCACCACTATCATCACCACCACCAACCATCACCATCCCCACCACCATCACCACCACTACCACCATCACCACCACCACCACCACCATCACCATTGTCACCACCATCACCACCGTCACCACTGTCACCACCGTCACCACCATCACCACCGTCACCACCACCATCACCATCACCACCATCACCACCACCATCACCATCACCACCATCACCACCATCACCATCATCACCACCACCATCACCATCACCATCACCATCACCAACACCATCATCACCACCATCACCATCACCACCACCACCACCATTACCACTAACCACTGTCACCACCACCATCACCACCACCACCACCATCACCACCACCAACCACCACCAACAACAACAACCATCACCATCACCACCACCACCATCACCACCACCACCATCATCACCACCACCGTCACCACAATCACCACCACCATCCCCATCCCCATCAACACCATCAATACCATCACCACCACTACCACTGTCACCCCCGTCACCACCACCATCACCACCATCGCCAGCACACATGGCCCCCATTCTTCCTTCCTTCTTCCCCGGTGGCAGCTGGGGCCCAGCTGGCTGGCCATGGCCTCCTGCAGCCGGGCGGAGCCGGGCTCGGCCGGTGAGGCTCTTCCCTGGGTGCACACTGGCAGGGCTGGTTCTCGATCCGGGCTCCCTCTGCTGCCCTTGCTCCGCCACACCAGCCGTTTCCTTCAGCACTCGGGCCCCAACGCAGCTCCCACCAGCAGTGGCTAAGAAATCTGCGCCATTTAATCCACATGTTGTGTGTGTGTGCGTGCACCTGCGCACACACGCACATGTACCAGAACTGGACTTGAACCCAGGGCCTCTCACTCTGGCTGTTTCATTGTGCGAGGGAGGCTGGCTCTCTACCACTTGAGCCATGCCTCTACCTCTGGCTTTTGACTGGTTAACGGGAGAGAAGGGTCTTTCCGATTGGGGCCTGCAGTGGTTCGGAGCCACGGTCCCTCCCAGCCTCCCGAGTCCTTAGGACCGCAGGCACGGGCCGCCAGCCCCGGCGCTTCTTCTGTCTTTAAGTCATTTATTGCTGCCGTCCCCGTTTTCGCAAGCCTTTCCTAGGCTTGGCCATGGACTCTGCCTGTGACATAAATTGCACATATTTTTTTTCCCAGTTTGTCTTTTGATTTTGATAGCGTGTTGTTATTGATAGGTTGTTTTGTCCACTGAAGTCTTTTAGCTATTCAGTTATCAATATTTCCTTTTTGACTTTTGGATTTTGAAGCATAATTAGAAAAAAGGTCTCCTCTGCTGCTTCTCGATAAAGGAGTTCTTTGATGGCCGTGTTTCTTTCACGGGTGACGGCTGTGGAGTTTATCACCTGCTTTTCTCTATCTGCTGAGGCGACAGTATGCCGTTTCTTCCCGAGTGCATGAATGAGATGAATTATATTAATGGATTTCCTAATGGCGGGCCTTCCTTTCACTCCAGGAAGGCGTTCACTTCCCCGAGTGGTATACAATTCCCTTCACGGACAGCCAGGTCCCATGTGTCGGAGCTGTCATTAAGCCTCACAGCGAAGATGGCACTGTCGCTCGCTCCTCCTCCTCCTTCTTCTCGGGTCTGGGAAGCAGAAGAGGCTGGGGGGGGGGGCGGGGAGCGGCAGCAGGGGGGGGGGGCGGGGAGCGGCACCAGGGGGGGGTCCAAGCAGGCCAGAGGTTAACCGGTGCCCCCACCCGCCCGTCGGTCCGGAGCTCCGGACGGGACTCGATCTCACTCTCAGGGCGTCACCTGGCACCGGGCAGCCAGGCAGCCCTGAGGAGGACGCTGCTGGCCCCCCGGTCCCTCAGGAGCACCACTGCCGTTCATCCCTGGCTTCTGACCCTGGGTCCCTTCCTCTGCTCTTTTGGGGGGAACGGGGACCCGCCCTCCCCTGGCGCCCCGGGGCTTTGTCTGCAGCCGCCGCCCTCAGCCTGGCCCGGGGCGAAGCAGCCGCGCTGGGGACCCCAGGACCGCAGGCCGCGCCGGGGTTGCAGCACGGATGAGCTTTGTGCCCTCAGATCTCCGCGGCTTGAGAGAAAGCGGCTGATCAGGGGGACCCGATCCGACCGGGGAGTCCCAACCCTGCGACAGGCTGTTTTGTGGCCCTGGGGTTTGCGCGCGGGGCAGGTGGTCCGCCCCTCCTCTCGAGTCCTCTGTGCGGGTTGGTGCAGTGGGGATGGATGGATGGCTCCTAGTGCTGCCCGGGGGGCCGCAGACCACGGTCCTCCCGTGTCCCCCCCCCCCCCCCGCCCCGGGCGGCTGGCATTCTGGGCATGTGCCGCTGTGCCTGGCCCTCGCTTTCTTGAGAGGCGGCGCATGGCCGGCTCCCAGCAGCCGCGGCTCCGTGCTGGCCGGGTGTCGTGGGAAGGTCACCGTGGGAAGGTCAATGTCGCCACAAGCCCCCCGGGTGGAGGCCGGAGAGCGCGTCGAGTCCCAGATCCCACCCGGCTCAGAGCGCCTCCCTGCGCACCTACAGCCTCTGGGATCATCCACACACCGAGGGGGGCCCAGGATGGGCCTTCAGGGCCCTCAGGGGACGCCCCCACCCCACGGTGGGCTCCAGGTGGGAAGCGCTTGTCTGGGGGTGAGGGAGGGGGGCAGGGCTCAGACCCCACGTGGCCCCGCGGCCGCAGTCGCTTGAGGTCTGACGGACTGAACGTGCATCCCACAGAAGAGCCACGCGCTGGAACTCAGAGGGGACCCCCCCACGCCTCGATGAGAGGGGCAGGAACCCCACGCCTCGATGAGAGGGGCAGGAACCCCAAGCCTCGATGGGAGGGGCAGGACCCCCCCCCACGCCTCGATGGGAGGGTGGCGGGACCTCAAGGATCCCTTTTCCCCTATTTCCTGGGGAAATGCCTGAACCCCAGAAACTATGAAAGGGCACTCGGCCTTGTCCTCCGCCAGCAGAAGGCCAAGGCGTACCCTCATGGACTACGCTAAGTTGAGGAAAGGTTGCCGATTCGGAAGAAGACATCAGGGCGACGCCTGGATGGTTGAATGGGCCTCACAGGATTTAATCGGGAGGGGGTTGATATAGCGGTAATGGCGGGAAAGGAGGGGGCTGGCCAGAGGGCCAGTCATAGGCTAAAGACCGTGTCCATCAGGTGATGTCATGAAACTTCTTTTGTGGGCCGGACAACCCCTATCATGGTGGCACGCACGTGTCTGCCTCCCCCAGGGGCGGGGTCTTCTCTTCCGGTGGAGGCCGGAAGGTGGGAGGGGCTAGCTTTAACACTGTCCCAGGGCTGGGGGAAGGGCAGCGTCTGGGGAGCGCTTGTCGCCCTTCCCCCATTAAGGCCAAAACTGAGTCCCCAACAGGAGGGGGGCAGGACCCCCCCACGGCTCGATGGGAGGGGGGCAGGACCCCCCACACCTTGACCGGGCTTCCGTTCTGGAAGCGTGAGGAGCTCTCTCTGGCGTCGCTCACCCTGGGGCTCGAACTCAGGGCCTGAGCACCGTCCCTGGCTTCCTTTTGCTCAAGGCTAGCACTCTGCCACTTGAGCCACAGCGCCACTTCCGGCTTTTTCTATACACGTGGTGCTGGGGAATCGAACCCAGGGCTTCATGCATGCCAGGCGCGCACTCTACCGCTAGGCCGCATTCCCCAGCCAGTCTTGGATTTTTTATGTCTGGGCTGGCTTTGAACCGTGGTCCTCAGAGCTCAGCTTCCCGAGTAGCTAGGATCACAGGCGTGAGCCGCCACCCCTCGACGCCATCACACACCTTATTGTACATAATTCTCGACATTCTTCCCTAGCAGTTTCTCTCTACTCAGGAGACGTGGCTCCTGGGGCTGAGCTCTATAAACACCTGCGCGCGCTGGCTCCCACCACAGACCTGAAGGACCATGAATTCGGGGTGAGAAGGCCCCGGACCGAGGGGACTTGGGGGGGGTGCTCCCCAGCCCGGCCGTGCACGCTTTGCCTCCGGGTTGTTCAGGGATTCGTGTCAGCACTCAAGGCCGGGCACCCCCGCCCCCCATGTCACCAGGCGGCCATGCACAGAGCCACGCGGGACACGAGGAGGGGCCGGGGTGCCAGCTGGGGCAGAGCCTGGCCGCAGGCTGGATTCGAACCCAGCTCCAGGCTGACACCACCCCCCCGGGGACCCCGCCCTGAATTAAGGGCCCCCCCCTGGGCTGGATGAGGAGCCTCAATGCTGTCATCCCAGCCACTTGGGGGGCGGGGGGGGGCATCAGGAGGACTGTGGTTTGGGGGTCAGCCCGGGCGAAGCGATGACGACTCCCGCTCAGTGAGCTGCACGTGGCCCTGAGCCCCCAAAACACAACGGGGGGCGCGGCTCGCACGGCGGAGCCCCTGCCCGCCCAGTGTGGACGCTTCCCGTCCAGGTCCCCGGAAGGCCAGACGTGAACAAATAGCGAAGAGCCAGCTCGGTGGCCTCGCCCGGGGGTGCAAAGGCCCTGGGGTCTCCTGAGGCTGGCTGCCCGGCTTCAGGGCGCGGAAGGGGCTCTCGGAAGCCATGATCTCCCCCAAGAGAAGAAAGCAGTCGGGGAGAACCGGGCGCCAGTGCGCAGGCCCGGCGGCCTCAGCCCCGCGCCAGTGCGCATGCCCGGCGGCCTCAGCCCCGCGCATGCGGCCTCAGCCCCACGCCAGTGCGCATGCCCGGCGGCCTCAGCTCCGCGCCAGTGCGCATGCCCCGGCAGCCACAGCCACGCGGGAGGCTGAGACCTCGACATCTCCACGTGAGGCCAAGAAGGAAAAGTCCACGAGACGCCATTTCCCCAAAGGCCAGGCTGGAGGCGCCCTGCAAACCCTCGTTCTGCCACCCGGGGGGTGGGAGGGGTGGGCCGAGGCGGAGGCGGAGGCGGGCGGCAGGCCGGGCCTGCGCGGGTCGCCAGGGCTGAAGGGGTGGGGTGCTGAGCCCCGATCCCCGCCTGCCCCGCCTCGGGGTGCGGGGCGGCCCGGCCTCCGCTGCCCCCTCGGCTCCTGCGAGGGGCGTCGGGCCGCCTGCCCCGGGCCCCGGGCCCGTCACACCCTGTCAGGGCGACACTGACGGCCACGGTGCTGTCACCGGCCCTGCGGGGAGCCGCCTGCCACCCTCGATAGCTCCGGTTGTACGGGACGCGCTCGTCCCCGCCATCTGACTTCTCTGCCAGCACATCAGGCGCAGCCCTGGGGCCAGGGCCACCTGTGGGGGGGAGGCGGGCTGGGAAGGGCGGGGGGGGGGACGGGGGAGAGGGGACAGGGAGGCCGGGGACTGCGGGAGGAGGGCTGGGAAGGGCGGGGGGGGGGAACAGGGGGGCCGGGGACTGCGGGAGGAGGGCTGGGAAGGGCAGAGGGGGCCGGGGACTGCGGGAGGGGGGCTGGGAAGGGCGGGGGACGGGGGGGGCGGGGGGGGGACAGGGGGGCCGGGGACTGCGGGAGGCGGGCTGGGAAGGGCAGGACGGGCGGGGGGGGAGGGGACAGGGAGGCCGGGGACTGGGGCTCCAGCTGTGCTTGGAGATGTGAACTAGGAAGACACCCATCTGGAAGGGGGGCTGGCCACGCCCCCTGCGGTGCCCCCCTCCGTAGGGCTGCATGCAGGACGCGCCCACTGCACCCGGGAATGAACTGACGGCCCGGAGAGCTCCGTCTGGGCCTCCATGTTGTCTGTCTTGTCTGTCGCGGTGGTCACCCCGGTTCCAGGATGGTAACGTATTTACAAGGGGCAGAAACTACCCCGAGGAAGCATGGCTTCCCCTCAGAGCAACCCCCCCCCCCCCCCGGGAATGGCAATCCCTGTGGACTGAAAGAACCAGGTCACTCTGACCAGGACCGTGTAACAGGATCCTCCGATCTCAGCCTCAGGATTACAGGCGTAAGCTGACGCTGGCAGTGCTCTTAGCTATCGGCACAGTGTAGAATGGCCTGGATCTCTAGAACTTTCTCATCTTGTATAACTGAACCTTTCTCCCATCCACTGCTACTCCTCTCCCCCCTCCCATTTCTCCAGCTCCCAAAATGTTACTTACAAATCTTCTATGAATAGACACAGTAAATTTTAACAATCATGTTTAAGGAGAACTTTGATTAGTGTTTCTACCACTTACCTACTTAATTAATTAAACTTCCTTAAACATTTTAAACTGCAATCAAAATTTATTATATTCAATTTTCTACGTTTTTATTTTTAATTATTTGACTAACAAATCTCCTGAAGTCTTTACCTGGGTTCTTATAAATCAGATATGTTAAATGTACAATTACGGTGAGTTTTAAATATTCAAAAACTATTTACCAACTTAGTAAGATTTCAACTTGCAATCACCGCTTGGAATCAGTAACTCAGGGGCCTATTTAAAATCAGAATCCTAAGTGTTATGCTCACACTCAAATGTGCCAAATTCTCTTCGACTTTGCAAGTTCTTAATACGACAGTGAAGTAAATTTCTGAATTCAAATGCAAAAATATAAATGGAGTCATTTTGATCTACTTTAACATTGCTATTCTCAACTCTGCATCTCCGTGAGTTTAAAACCAGCCGGGCATCGGGGCGCACACCTGTAATCCCGGCTGCTGGGGGGCTGCAAGCTGGGGAGACCGCGGTTCGGCCATCTGTACTTCCAGCTGATGGGCTACAAGTGCCGGGTGTTTAGCAATCTGCTGGACCAAGTAGGACTCAGGAAACGCACTGTCAACTCGTATTAATGAGATGAGGGGGGCTCTTTCATGAGCCGATTTCACTTGGGGTGACGGGCGATCGCAACCTGGGACATGCATGCGATGGCCGGGCCTCGGCATCTCCGGCCAAGGCAAAGGCAGTGAGGTTTTCAGGGTCAAATGAGGGAAGGCTACATAAGCGTGTCCATTTTTTTGCTTTGTTTGGGGTATGTGTGCGCGGAGGCCGGAACCGGGGCTTACACTCGGGGCCTGGGGGCCGGCCCTGAGCTTTTGTACTTGAAGCCAGTGTTCTACCACCTGAACCACAGCGCCACTCTCCAGCTGTTTCCTGCTAATTGGAGATGAGTCTCACAGACTGTCGTTACTATTATCTGGCCTGGGCTGGCTTCCAGTCTCAGTCCTCGGGTCTCAGCCTCCCGCGTATCTAGGATTATAGATAGGAATGAGCCATCACCACCCAGCCACACATTGGATTCTTTTTGCCAGTCCTGGGCCTTGAACTCAGGGCCTGAGCACTGTCCCTGGCTTCTTTTTGCTCAAGGCTAGCACTCTACCACCTGAGCCACAGCGCCACTTCTGGCCGTTTTCTATATATGTGGTGCCGGGGAATCGAACCCAAGCCTTCATGTATACGAGGCGAGCTCTCTACCACTAGGCCACATTCCCAGCCCCACACTGGAGTTTTTATTGTGATTATAACGGTGACGTACACAGCATATGTGATTGGAGCCGTCTGTGGCTCACCCGGCGTCGGGAGGCATGTTGCCGGGTAGGTGTCCTCGTGTAAGACTTTGGGGGACAATGTTTCAGTGACCTTGGCTGAACATGGGGGGGGTCTCCATTATAAGCACAGGGGGTCACCCAGGAGTATTTGGGGGACTGACAGAGCTTTGCAAGAACCCAAAGGCTCCCTCAATGAGGCAGGAAGGCATTATGGTATTATTTATTGCTTGCATGCCAGGCCAGCGGGCAAAGCAAATTCTAAAAGGAGATACAAGGGCTAGGAGTGTGGCTTCGTGGCGAGTGCTTGCCTTGCATGCACAAAGCCCTGGGTTCAATTCCTCGGCACCACACAAACAGAAAAAGGCCAGATGTGGCGCTGTGGCTCAAGTTGTAAAGTGCTAGCTTTGAGAAAAAGGAGGAGGAGGAGAAGGAGGAAGAGGAGGAAGAGGAGGAGGAGGAACAGTGTTTAGGCCCCGAGTTCAAGCTCCAGAACTGGCAAAAAAAAAAAACAAAAAACAAAAACTAAGTAGATACAGCACCAATGCCAGCTATAGGTCAGCCGCCACCCCTACCCCCCAACAATTCCCACCTACGAGAAACACAGGGCAATGAAGAGCTGCTCGAATGAGAGGGAGAGAGAGAGAGAGAGAGAGGGAGAGAGAGGGAGAGAGAGAGAGAGAGGGAGGGAGAGAGAGAGGGAGGGAGAGAGAGAGAGGGAGAGAGAGAGAGAGAGGGAGAGAGAGGGGGAGAGAGAGGGAGAGAGGGAGAGAGAGAGAGAGGGAGAGAGAGGGGGAGAGAGAGAGAGGGAGAAAGAGAGAGGGAGAGAGAGAGAGAGAGGGAGAGAGAGAGAGAGAGGCCACTCAGATTCATAGGGCGGATGAGACAGAAGATACTTTCATCCCGAATTTACATTTTCCACGCCTGCTCTAAAGAGTCCACACTGGCAAGTATTTCCGCTTGAGAGCCTCACGAGAGCCCTTGTAGGGGCCTCTCCAGCTCTCCACGCTCAACCCCAGGCGGGACGCGGAGTGCGGGACGCGGCCGGCGGGAGGTGGCGGCTGAGAGCCGGAATGAGGGCCCCGGGCGCGGCGGGGCGCGGGCCCGAGTGGGGAGGGGACTCTGAATGTCCTCATTTCAACGGGATTGGCCTCCTCGTTGCCAGAGCGCTTGGGATTGTTAGAACACACACACACGCACACACACGCACACACACACGCGAAATTAAAAATTCACCTCACACGATTAAACAGAAAAAAAAGTATTGTTTTTAGTTGGATGCTTATAAAATGTGCAGCGCCAAACTACCAGCTCCTCGGTGGCGGGGGGGGGGGGGGGGGCGCCCGGGAGAGCTTGCCGAGGTTTCCTCCTCCTCCAGGCTGGGAGGAGAACGCCAAGACCCTGAGAACTTTCTAGAAGACGGGAAGCACTTGGTGTCAGGGCAGCCGGGCTCCCTCTGCTGCCCAAGGCCCCCCGGGGCTCACTGAAGTGGAAATAAGGGGTGTCATCCAGAAACATCCTGGCCACCCTTGTCCCCAGAAAGCCGCTCTCCCCAAATGGCTGCTCTGGCCGCGGCCCTGGAGAGCAGTTTGGCCACGTCTGGGAAAATGGAGACAGGGAGGTTTTTATCCCTCAGTCACCTGCCTTTGTCTGTCTTCTCAAGACGGGGAAACACACACACACACACACACACACGGACACTCACACACTCACCCCACACGAATGTCCTGGCTGAGTTTCAGTGTCAGATGGGAAATCTCAAAGCCTCACATGCAGAATATGACACGGCCAGGCAAGATGAGTGAACGGACGCGTGAGCTGCGTGCTCGCTAACATCAATCTCAAACACGACGCGGAGAGAGGTGTGCGGACACACCCACCCGACGTGCCAGAGCGTCAAGAACACAGAATAAGACAGTCCGCACACGGATCCACACACAGACGGTGGAATAGTATGCAGCCTGATAAAGGAAACAATGACCTGGGATACCGTATAGCTCGTTGTTTGAAGACTTTATGCTCAGTAAAGTGAGTCACACACAAAAGGAGAGACCGTGTGTGATTTCAATGGTACGCGGTGCCTAGAGGCATCGGATCCTCCAAGAGAGGGCGGGGATCACAGGCTGGGGGTGGGGAGGGTCGTCCAGAGGAAGATAGGGAAGTTTGGGGTGTACATGGAATGATGACGGCCAAGCAATGCGAATGCCCCAATGCTATATGCTTGAACATAGTTTAAGTTGGGTACGTGCTGTGGTCCACGCCTGTAATCCTAGCTATTCAGGAGACTGAGATCTGTAGGATCTCAGTTCAAAGCCAACCCTGGCAGAAAAGCCCATGAGACTCTAACTGGAATTGATCATGCAAAAGCCAGATTGGGTACCAGACTGAGCAAGCAAGACGAAAAAGCACAAAGCTCTGAGTTCAACCCAGAGCCACGGGGCGGGCGGCGGGAGGGGGGGAAGTTAAGTCAATTTTATTTTTGTTTTGTTTTTGTTTTTGTTTTGCCAGTTCTGGACCTTGGACTCAGGCCTTGAGCACTGTCCCTGGCTTCTTCTTGCTCAAGGCTAGCACTCTACCACTTGAGCCACAGCGCCACTTCTGGCCATTTTCTATATATGTGGTGCTGGGGAATGGAACCCAGGGCTTCGTGTATACGAGTCAAGCACTCTTGCCACTAGGCCATATCCCCAGCCCAATTTTATAGCATGTGTGTTTTACTGTCTAGAAACTCAACAGTGGGAGGCTAAAGCAGCATTCTGAGCTGAGGCTTGTGAGTTCCAGACCAGCCTGGGCTGCGCAGAGAGACGGTGTCACAACACAAATAGACAAGGCAGGTATGGCAGCTGTAATCAGCAGAGGCTGAAGAACCGTAAGTTATGGAACAGCCTGAGTACACAGCAAGACCTTGTCTCAAAAACAATAATAATAATAACACACACACACACACACACACACACACACCTACTGAACATTAAAAGACAGAAACCTGAGGCTGGGCATAGCCATGCAGACCTGTAATCCCAGCCTCGTGGGCGGTATAGGCAGGAGGCTCATGGTTCCAAACCACCGTGGGTAAAAAGCACGAGAGCCTCTATGAAAAATAACACAAACAGAAGGGATTCTGGACATGACTCACGTGGTAGAGCACGCACCTAAAAAGGGTTAGGCCCTGAGTTCAAATCCCAGGATCACCAGAAGCCAAAGAGGTGTTCTGTGATCTCTCACCCGGCTCTCATAGGTAATCAGGATGATTTTCTGTTGCTGTTGTTGTTTAGCTGTCTTGCCAGTGCTGGGGCTTGAACTTGGCCTGGGCGCTGTCCTTGAGCTTTCGTGCAGAAGAGTCTCGCGGACGTTGCCTGCCCGGGCTGGCTTTGAACTGCCCTCCTCAGATCTCAGCCTCGGGAGGAGCTGGGAGGACAGGTGGGGCCCAGCCCGGCCAGGGGAGGTCTTTGTTTCGGGGGAGAGGGGGTCCCAGTCAGGAGCTGGTTTCATTTGCTACCGTGTGGTCACCGGAGAGGGGGCAGCCCCTGAGCTTGTTGCCCTTGGGCACAGGCCTACAGACGCTGGGAGAGGATGCAGAATGCTCCCGGGGAACAGAATTGGGCCCCGCCAGGCGGGGGGGGGGCGTGCTGGCCCCGGTCCTGGCCCAGGGCGGAAACACACAGGGAGGGGACGCTGGGGGAGGGGCCCTCGCCGAGCTCCTAGCTGAGGAGGGCGGTGAGGTCCGGCTGGACAGAGGGGGGTGGGCGCGAGCCAGCGCCCCGGCGGATGCCAGCGGACACGGTGCCGCCCATTGGGAACCCCTCCACACGTCGGGTGAGCACAGGCCTCCAGGAGGTGACACCAAGAACGTGGGCGGGTGGGTTTGTTCCTCTGTGTCGGTTTTGTTACTGGGGCTTGAACTCAGGGCCCGGGCGCCATCCTTAGGCTTTGGCACTCGAGGCTGGGGCTCCGCCACAGGAGCTGCAACTCCCCTTCTGGCACTTCTGTGGTTAACTGCGGGTAAGAGACTCTCGGGTTTGTTTGCCCAGGCTGGCTGTGAACCTTGAACCTAGCTCGGATCTCAGGCGTGAGCTGCGGGCGTCTGGTTGGCATCAGCTCTTATTCGAATGCAGTCCTGGCATCCGGACCTAATGTAAAAGCTGGGGGAAGTTTCTGAAATGTTTCCTGACTTCCATGGTTCTGACAGTGCCCAGGCCCAGAGTTCAAACCCCGTGACCAATTTTTTAAAAAGTGAGTAGTGGGAAATGTGTGATAGACATGTGATACGCGTATGATAAACATATAATAACACAAGAGGCCACCGGGTGCCGGGCAGAGTGACTGAAGAGGGAAATGACTGGGGTCACGGAAGACGCTGTCAAAGGTGTGACACGTGTACAAAGAACACTGGAATGATGACTCTAGTGACAAAGCATGTACCGAACAAGCATGAAGCCCTGAGTTCAAACCCCAGCACCCCCACAAAAGCTGATGGTAAAAATTCAAGTCAGCCCCGAAGTGCTTCTGCTGGCTCTGATATAATCAATCTGACCACCGGAACAGAAAACAGGTTATAAAAGCCTACCCAGCAACAGCAAAAAAGAAAGGGAGACGTCAACACAAACGAGCAAATGCATAAACGAAGCGAAGAAAAAAGCCTCTCACCGTAATACACCAACGAATAAACGTAGAAGGAATTCTGGAATTAGAAAAAAGATGATTTGATATGAAATTTCTCCCAAGAAGCATCAAGAGAAACAAAACCCAGTAAGGGCAAGAGAGTACAGGCGTGATGATCTACACGGTGTCCGAGCTGTCCCCACAGAACACTGCTACCTACACAGGAGCCGGGAGAGTCAGATTCCAGGGGCCCAGGTCACGAGGCGACTCCAACATTGCCTCCAAGAACACGCACTGCACCTGCAACCCCATTCACACCAGAAATGCTAACGCCGCCTGCAAGCGAAGGCAATGCCCGACAAGCCCTCCTCCTCGACGCTTCTACAACACAACTTCCCCGGGCTCGGGAAAGCATCAATGGCAAGAAAGTAAAGGTGGCTCCTGCCCAGAATGCTAGCTGCTCGGGAGGTTAGGCTCTGAGGACCACTGTTCGAAATCGGCCTGAGCAGGAAAATCTGAGAGACTCCTGTTTTTTGGCGGTGGTAGTGGTGGGGCTTGAACTCTGGGCCTGGGCACTGTCCCTGAGCTTCTTCAGCTCAAGGCTAGCGCTCTAGCACTTGAGCCACAGCGCCACTTCCAGTGTTCTGGTGGTTCATTGGAGATAAGAGTCTCATGGAGTTTCCTGCCCAGGGTGGCTTTGAACCTCGCTCCTCAGGTCTCAGCCTCTTAGCAGGTAGGATCGCCTTGGTTTCTGTGATACGCTTATCTCTAACTACTCAAAAAAAAAAAAAAAAAGCTGGGAGTGGTGTTGTGTCTCAAGTGGTAGAGCACTATCCTTGGGCAAAAAGAAGCTCGGGGATAGAGCTCAGGCCCTGAATTTTAAGCCCCACGACCAGCACAAAAAAAAAAGAAGAAAAAGAAAGTGAATGAATGGTGGATAAACTGTCCTAGGTCAAAGAAGACTTTAGAGGCAGGAGAACCTGTGATTCCGGATGCGGTGTCAC
Source organism: Perognathus longimembris pacificus (assembly GCF_023159225.1). Classification (NCBI taxonomy): domain Eukaryota; kingdom Metazoa; phylum Chordata; class Mammalia; order Rodentia; family Heteromyidae; genus Perognathus; species Perognathus longimembris. The sequence continues at coordinate 57,539,887 of NC_063173.1, read as the reverse complement.
TGCTGTAAAAGACGTTCCTGTGAAATCGCCAATGCACCCCCCGGACTTCGCGGACCAGATGGTACCCAAGCTCAGGCGTTCGTTTCCTTGGGGTGATGTCGCCTTGTCCTTGCGGGGAGGAGACACACTCTGTAAATTATCTGAGATAACGAGGCATCAAACTGGCAACGTGGTCTCAAATGATTCAGAAGAGAAGGGTGAAAGCTGTGTAGCCCTCTCCTGATAATTCTCTGTACATATGAAATCATGTCCCAATGAACTCCAGTGCCAAAAACATCAAAAGGAAGCCACGTTCTTTGGAACACGCTTGTGATCCTCAGGAGAGTGAGATGAGGATCAAAGTTCAAAGCCTGCCCAGACAGCAAAGTCTGTGAGTCTCTTATCTCCAGTTAACACCACCAAAAAAGCCAGCACTGAGCTGAGGCTCAAGTGATAGAATGCCAGCCTTGAATGAAAAGGCTAAAGAACAGTGCCCAGGTCCTGAGTTCAAACCCCAGTACCGAGACTAAATAAATAAAATGAAAACACTGAGCGGAGAGGGGTAAATATGACCAAAGTGCTTCATATGCACGTATAAAAACAGCATTATGAAACCCATTAAAATGTTTTTGAAAGTCTGGGTGCCAATGGCTCACACCTATAATTCCAGCCACTTGAGAGGATAGAGGATCGGATCCGCTTGGGCAGAAGAAAAACTTGTAAGACTCCATCTCCATTGAAACCGATGACATTCCTGTCATCCCAACTGTGAAATAAACCTAAAATAAAGAGAGCCATGGTCCAGGCGTGTGAAAAGCAGAAGGAGAGATCCAGTATCAAAAATAACCAGCTTAAAAAACGCTGGAGGCACGGCTCAGCGGGAGAGAGCCTACCTAGAAAGCACAAGACCTTGAGTTCAAAACCCCAGCACACCAGCTGGTACTCGTGCCTGCTGCGGGCTCACAGCTGTCATCCTAGCTACTCAGGAGGCTGAGATCGGAGGAGCGAGGTTTGAAGCCAGCCAGGGCAGGAAAGTTTACGAGACTCTTATTGCCGATTAACCACCAAAAAAAGCCAGAAGTGGAGCTGTGGCTCTACAGGTGGAGCCAGCGGGCTCAAGGCTAGTGCTCTACCAGAAAACAACAACTGTTTAATAAAGGAGTGGAGAGGTACAGCTTCACTTTTGGCTGGGAACATGGCTTAGTAAAGATCAAGAAGACCAAAGAGAGAAGACAGACCTCAACACATCAGATTGGGCTTTAATCAGCGCTGAAGAAAAGAGGGGCGCCACGTCTGGCATGGGGGTGTGGGGCCGAAGTCCACATGAAATCCCTAAGGAAGCTGTTGGGTTGTGCCGCCAGGCAGCGGCAGCCTACAGTCCTGGCCGGAGCAGCGTGTACCTTCAGATAGCTCCAGGGGTGGGGTTTTCCTGAGAATAGTTCTGGGGTGGGGAACCTAAAGTGGGGTCTTTCTGAAAAACTGAGGAGTGGCATCTTTGGGGGGAGGCCTTTACCCATGTAGGCAAGAATGGTTCACATCACTCCTTTGCCCACCCTGGTTTCTGACAACAAATCCCGTTGTGGGTGTGTGGACTCCTCAGGCACTGAGACTCTGCGCTCTGCTGGGTCCTGGGTCTCAGGGTGCCCAGGCCTCACAGGGACAGATTTTTCTAGTAAGGACTGTGGATGCCACCTGAGCAAGTGCACCTGCTTGTTGAGCGTTCATCCAACTCCTGATTTAGTACAGTGTTGTGGACGTAGTCTACGCGGGAGGGAAAATAATGTACAAGAATTGTACAGGAAAATAGGAATCATTCAACCATTTGCACGCCTGGGTGGGGTGTCTTTCCTCCCTCCCCAGAGACTCAGGCACTCGCGTCTGTCCTGGGGATGCTTTGCAGGAAATACCGGGAAAGACAGCCAGCGGAACAAGAGGAGGCCCTGGATTTGATCCCCCGGCACGATGTTGTTGTTGTGTGTGTGTGTGTGTGTTTAATGGTGAGGGGTGTAGAATTTTAAAGATTCTGTTTCTCAGCCAGGTGCCAGTGGCTTCACACTTGCAGTCCTAGCTACTCAGGAGGCTAAGATCTGAGGATGAAGATCTGCAGATCTATCCAGCCAGCCTGGACACACAAATCCAACAGACTCACCTCCAATTACCAGGAGGAAGTCAGAGGCGGAGGTGTGGCTCAAGCGATAGAGCACCAGCCTTGAGCAGAGGAAGTGAAGCAAGAAGGTGAGGAGGCCCTGAGACCAAGCCCTGCGAGTGTGAAGCACGTACACACACACTCACACACACACACACAAGATACCTTCAACGTAGGACTTTGAAAGGAGCCTGAACATCAACCACATGTCCGGATCTTTCTGAGCTTGCTTTTGGTAGACAAAATTGAGGTCGTATCTATATTCACGAAGTAGGAACGTAGGCCACAGCCCTAAACTTCTTAGTGCCTTCAAGTTGCCATTCACAAAAGTTGTGTCCCATAAAGCGGCCACAAGCAAAGCATGAATGAGCCCTGAACCACCGCCCCCCGGGAATGCAGGGGTACGGTCCTGTGAGCCTCGGCCTGTCCACACACAACCTTCTCTATGTCGTATTTTTTATTTTATTCTTTAACATACTAGGATTCGAACTAAAGGCCTTCCACTTTCTAAGCAGGTGCTCTACCTCTTGAGCCCTGGTTATTATCGAGACATGGTCTCTCTTGTTGTCTAGACAAGCCAGGACTTCGGTCCTCCTATTTACGCTTCCTGCCGCAGCTGGGATTCCAGGCGCGTGCCACCTTGCCCAGCCTTTTCAGTTGAAATGACTTCAGCTCCGTTCACCTACACTGGCCGGGCAGCCTCCCCATCTCAGCCTCCTGGGTAACCGGATTACACACACGAGCCACCAGGCCTGACCTCTTCTGTAGTTTTCTGCGTGATACCATCTCCCGTGAAATTGATTGCTAACTCACGAAACGGTGACCCCACGGCCAACAGCCTGCCACTCTGTCTCCTCGAAGCCTGAGAACCTCTTCTCCCTGGGGCCGCTCTGCCTCCCGCTCTCACGAACACTAGCCAGTGCGTTACTGCTGTGCTGAACAGGAGCCACTTTCAAAACACCGTCGCCGAGGACACACGCAAAATTGCCCCAGCGGCAGCCCTTGCAGACGCTACGAGGACGCGTACGACGACGTCAGGAAACGCAAACATTTTGCTCTTCTGCACGTGTCCACGGAGACCCCAAAGTAGCCTGCCTGAGGGGACTGAGCTTAGTGCCTCCAGCTTGCTAACCAGGTGCTAGGCCCCTCGAGCCGTTCCCTTGGTCACCTTGAAGGCCTGCTCTCCCTGCAGGCTCAGGCCAGCCTGGACTGTGATCCTCCTATCACATCGCCGTGTCTCTGGAAATGCCAGGTACGCACCACTGTCCCCAGTCCTTGCGCTCGCCCGTGAAGTTGGGATGACAAGGGCACACCACGCCACGGAGCCCCTGGGTGGGGTGCAGTCTCTCAAACTTTCCTCCCCAGGCTCACCTCAAATCTCGATCCTCTAATATCTGCCTTCCAAGTAGCTAGAATCACAGGCTTGAGACGCTAAGTCCAGCTGTTCCCTAAGTGGAGACATTTGGTTTACAAATAACCTTTAACCAATCAGGCAAATTTGCAAATGTGCAATAACCACCACTTCCCCCCCCCCCACATCTCCATCACCAACTGTCTTTTTGGATCACGGAGGGTCGGATGGCGTTTGAAGATTGGGGTTCTGGGGGAGGAAGGGAGCCTCACAGCAGCGGTGGCAAAGCCCTGGTGAAACACCAGGAACGCCAATTTCCTTTTCTCTGAAAAAAAAAGCATCTCAACATCCGGGTAACCTTCAGTCCTAGGTCTCCCGTTCGATTTTCTCTCTAATGAGAAAAGCAATAAAAAGAGACCAGAGCTCACCTCTGGCTCCGGTGCTCATCTGTGTTCAAGACAGAGCCGGCGGATATTGGTCCCCAGTCACTGGGGGTCACTGATCCCCGACGCTGGGCTCATCAGTCCGGCCGGGTTCCGCACCCCCTCCCCGGCCCGGGTCACCACGGGCGCAGCACTGTGAGGTAGCCAGGGCCGCGGCTCCCTCCCCTCGTCCTCCCCTCAGCTCTGCCCTCCGTCCCTTCCTCTGGGAGCCGTTGCTCTTCCTTCCTCTCGGCAGGGCCATGGGCAAATGCACCGGTGCACAAAACAGAAGTCAGGCCTTTCCAAACGCATCGCGATCGCCCTTGAGGCAGGTGACCCCCGCAGGCCTTATTTCCAGCCCCAGATGCCCAAAAGATCTCAGGTTGCACAGGGTTCCCCTCACGGGCATTTCTCGTGAAGAACTAGCGTGGAGCATTTGAGACGAGAACAGGCAAATTCCTGTGGCGTTCGGGTTAGAGAAACAAATGGGTTGGGGTCCAGTGGCAGAGCGCCCGCCTGGCAAGCACGAGGTCCCGAGTTCCAACAGCGAACACCAACGAGCAACGAGAACAAAACAGCCAGGAGCTGGGCCTGGGGGCTTCTGCCAAAGTCCAAGGCCGGCCCGGGATGCTAAAAACGACAAGGAGATGGTGACTTCGGCCGTGCCAGTAGGGTGTCAGGATTCTGACCAAGTTTCCCCCTTTCTGTTACTTCTTTGTACTCTCCCCGTTTCTTCCGAGGAAGCCATTGTCACAAAGATCATCAGAATTAAAGAACCAAAGCAAAACCTTGTGTTTTTTTTTTTAAGTTAAAGGTGGGCACTGGTGGCTCCCACCTGCAATCCTAGCTGCTCAGGGAGGAGGCTGAGCTCAAAGGATGGAGATGGAGATCGGAAGCCAGCCCTGGCGGGAAAGTCCGTAAGACTCCATCTCCAATGAACCAGCCCAAAGCCAGGAGGAGAGCTGTGGCTCAAGTCACCGCGCACTTCCAGCCTCCGGAACTGTAAGCGCGCATCACAATCATTTCGGGCCACCTATTTGGTGGCACTTTGTTCAGGCCACCCTGGAAACGAATATACCAGTTAAATCAATTTTAAAAGGGGCCATGAGGATCCAAATGAAGGATATCTTCCGGTACCTCCAACTAGTCTACCTGCAGGTTCTCATCCACCATCACAGCACCTGACTTGCCAGGGGCTAGCCAGCCGGCCGGGAGCAGAGCCAGGGCCCGCAGCCCGATTCTCCTCAGCAGTGGCGACCCCCGGGCTCCCCCAGGCATGTGGCAGAATCTGCGACAGGCCTGTCCTCTCCTGAGGGCCAGTCCCAAATGTGCCAACCGGCTCTCCACATCTGGACTCGGCTTATTGATGAGTACAAAGCTCAGACCCCTGAGGCTTAAACAAGAGTCCTTGAATCTAGCATCTCACCAGCCACAAGGCTGGAGCCACTCCTGGGAAATGTCTGTCCTCTTTGGCATTCCTAAGATCATGATGTCTTCCCCCAGCTCAGCAGTTAATATGTCACCATTTTCTTTATCCCATTCCTAGGATGGGGCTGGGGGGTGGGGGTGGGGCGGTCTCTGCATGTCTGAGCTGTAGCAGGTCTAGACTGCCCAAGGCAATCACCAGGTTGAGAAGTTCTTTGATTACTCGACCAAGTCCAGGCTTCCAGAAGGATCCTGAAGCCAGCTCTCCCATAGCAGCAATAGCGGCCACCTCTGGCGCAGCAAGGAGATGTCCCAGGCATCCCCACTCCTTAGAGTTCTGCGCACAGCACTTGGAGTGATACCCAAATTCCATGTCTGATGTCTAGCTTTCAATCAAATTGTGACTGCTCAGAGCAAATGAAAATGGATTCGAATTTCACAGGCATGTTAGGAAGTCACACTTTTTCATTTCAATCCATATCAACTCTATTTCCTTCAGGGATACTGATGATTCAGACCCCATGGCTAAATCAAGTAAAACAAGAAGTTTTATTTTTGTTGTTAAAGTTAATTATGAGCTGGGTGCCAGTGGCTCACACTTGTAATTCTAGCTCCTCTGGAGGCTGAGATCTGAGAACTTCAGTTCAAAGCAAAGCCCAGGCAGAAAAGTCCATGAGACTTATCTCCAATTAAACACACACACACACACACACACACACACACACACACACACACACACACACCACGGAAATGGAGCTATGGCTCAAGTGGTAGAGCACTAGCCTTGAGCAAAAACACGCTTAGGGTCAACACAGGACCTGAGTTTAAGCACCAGGGCCAACACACACACACACACACACACACACACACACACACACACACACACACAGAGATAATTATGTACTTTACATATTTATGTACATATGGCAGTACTGGGTCTTGAACTCAGGCCTTACACTTGCTACCATGAGCCACAGCCCCAGTCCTTTTTGCTTTATTTTTTGGATAGGGGCTCATGTTTTTGTCCTGGGCAGGCCATGGACTGCAGTCCTCCTACCTATGCTCCTGAGTGGGTGAGATCACAAGTATATACCACTCTACCCAACTTGTTGGTTGAGGTCTCGGGTTTTTTTTTTTTGGGGGGGGTGTCTGGATTGGTCTTGAAACACAATCCTCCCTTTCTACTGAGTGTCTAGAGTTACAGGAATGTTCCAACAATACCCAGTCTTAATAATGTGGGGTGTGTGTGTGTGTGTGTGTGTGTGTGTGTGTGTGTGTGTGTGTGGTCTAAGGCTTGATCCTGCCTCCTATATCCTAGAAAAGGGCTCTACCTCTGCAGTACCCCAAATCACAGTAATACCTTTTGTATAAAGCCAACAAAGAGTTTCCCTAGACAATTGGGCCACTACTTTTCTCCACCAGGCCCATCATACAAGTAGTAAGTATCTTGTGCGCACACTCCATTCAGGAGTACACCCCTACCCTGCACACATGCTCGCTTATTAATAGAATCCTATGCACACTCAGTACAGTACTGCACATGCTCAGCTGAAAAAGTACAGTACTGCGCATGCTCAGTTTAGTACTGTTTACACATGCTCAGCTAAAGGGTACAGTCCTGCGCATGTCCAGTTCAAGCTCATAGTTGAGGAGGAAAGATGGAGGATATATTTTGGGGCATGCTTAACTCCAAGTCACTGAACATTTACCCTTCCTGTTTGCTTATTACTTCTGTTCCTTCCTCCTTTCCTTTTCTTTGAACTCATTATTTCTGAGTCATATCTGCCATTCAGTATTCAATTTTAAATCATAAATTTGTCCCCTTTCTATTTATATTGTGTTCCCTTTGCCATTTATAACTTCCCTCTATCTACAAGTAAAAATGTTCTTGCTCATATTTTCTTCTATCCCTTGTTCTTCCATTTTTAATCCATTATTTGCCTTATTATTTTCTGTTGTTTTTTTCTTTGTTGTTGTTGCTTCATTAGTTTATTGAATGTTTATTGGATTCCCTTCAACTCACCCCACCATCCCTAACCCAAAACACTATTACCTAGATTTTTTTTCTACTTAACCTTGGTCTACTTTCTCATTACCTTCTCCTTAAATCCTACTCCTTCCTTCACTATATAGAAAATATCTCGTCATTAGTGTCATCGTCCTGCTCTCCTTCCTATCACTGTTGTGATTAACCAAATTCTTCTTAGATCATGAAGATGTATCTTTACTTCTATATTCATCTAAAGATACAGTATTGGTGACTAACAATTATTAGTGATTGCAACAAACCCAAGGTTGTAGTTTATCACTTACAATAGCTTTTGCAGCCAAGCTTCTTCACCTTGAGTGGAGATGTCCACACAGTCTCTTGAACATTGATATATTATTTGAGAAATGACACCCACTGCTCCAATCTAGTACAGAAAAATGTACCACAACTCAGCTATTTCTCAATCTAAAGGATCTATGACAAATTAGCAACTAAAATGACACAGGAGATTGAAATCCCCACCAAAACTGAGCCCCAGATGTGTAAATGCAGTAGAAAAAAATCACAAATCAGTACTTTATGAAGAAGTAGGCAACATAAAATAGGCATGTCTTCCTCAAAAACCAACAGCCAGCTCTATAATAAAGGACTTAAGTGATAGGGAAGAAGAAAGAAGTTCAAACAATGACTTCAATAAACCATGACATAAATAATCCAGGAGGTAATATATAAACAACTGAATACATTCAAAGAGAATACAACTAGAGAATTCAAATAGTTGAAATAAAGAAGACAAAGCAGGATATTAAACAACAATTTAATAAAGATACAAAAATCTTGAAAATAATCAAATAGAAATCCTTGAAACAAAGGCCTCACTCAAAATCCTAACAAATAGAGTATCTGGGCTTGAAGACAAAATAATTAGTCAAAAACATTGAAAATAAAACAACAAACACTACAAATTATATTTACTAGATCTCTCAGACTCAACCACCAGAAAAAGGAGAAAAGAAAGTGCACAGATAATCTACTCAATATAGCAGAAAACTTTCCCAACCTTGTGGAAGAAGGTCATCACAGTGTAAGAAGCTTGAAGAACACCAAAAAGCCAAGATCAGAGAAAAAGATCACCTTCACACATATTACAGCTAGAACAGAAAATATTCAGAATAAAGAACAAACACTGAAAGCTGCAAAGGTTAAGAGCGTTACAAATAATATGCAACAGCAAGACCAATAAATAATATAAATCCCAAATGTAAGGAGAGATGGAGGACATAATCCAAGCCCTGAAAAATAATCATTGTCAACTAATCACATTAGTTCACACAGTGAAGCTATCCTTAATAATGGGGAAAGGAATGAAAACCTTCCACGATGAACAACAGCTAAAGGAATTTATGACCATAAAGCAACAACTGCAAAATATACTTAAAGAAACTCTATCCACAGAAGAAGCAAAACTGGAACAGGAAAGAATAAGCCCTACTAGATAGCTTAGCAGATGAGGAATAAGAAAGAAGCAAGTGTCATAAAAACAACAAAATGACAGGAAATAAGATATAACTTACAAAATTAGTATTGAATGTTAAGGGGCTAAGATACTCAATCAAAAGAGAAACTTGGATAAGCAGCAAGACCCACCGGCACCAGTGGCTCACACCTGTAGGACTCAGATCATGGTTCAAAGCCAGCCCAGGCAAGAAAGTCCCTGAGACTCTTATCTCCAGTTAACCACCAGAAAACCAGAAGTGGCTCTGTAGCTCAAGTGGTAGAGCTCTATCCTTGAACTGAAGAGCTCACAGACAGCACCCAGGCCCAGAGCTCAAGCCCCATGACCAATAGGAAAAAAAAAAGACAAGACTCAAGTAGATGCTTGTGGCTTATCCTAACTGCTCAGAAGGCTGAGATCTGAGGATCACAGTTCGCCAGTCTGGGCTGGGGAAAGCCCATGAGACTCTTATCTCAAATTAACAACAAAAAGGCAGAAATTGAGCTGTGGCTCAAGTGGTAGAGCACTAGCCTTGAGCACAAATCAGGGACAGTGCCCAGGGCCAGAGTTCAAGCCCCAGGAGCAGGAGGAGGAAAAAAAAAAAAAAAAAGGATGACCCAACCATTTGTTGCCTACAAGAAACACGTATACCTGACAATGACAAATATAGGCTTACGGTAAAAGAATGGACAAAAATCTTCCAAGCTGATAGATCCTCAAAACGGACAGAAGCAACCACAGTGATATCTAATAAAAGAGACTTTAAACTAAAATTAGAAGAGACTAATAAAAGGAATGATCCATCCATCAGAAGGAAACTACGGTTGTTAAACATCACCACCAAGTTGAACGGTGCACTCAAGTTCATGAACCAAACACTTCTGAACTTACAAGTACAGGTGGACCCTGGCACAATAATAGTGAAGACTTCAACACCCCACTCTCACAAACGAAATTATTCAAAGAAACAAAAAACAATCAGCCACGAAACAACAGCAGCATCAAAAGCCAGCCAAGAAACTTCAGAATTAAATAACATCATAAACCAAATCAGCTTAACAGCCATCTACAGAGTATTTCATCCTGGAGCTGTGCCACATACGTTCTTCTTAGCAGCCCATAGAACTGTCTCCAAAATGGAACACATTTTAGGACTTAAAGCAAGTCTTGACAAATTCAAGAAAATTGAAATTACTCCCTGTATTCCATCAGACCCGAATGGAATTAAACTAGAACTCAAGTAAAGATACCACAGAAAATAACTGAAACGCTTGGAGACCCAACAACATGCTGTTGAATGATGAGTGGGTGTTGGAAGAAATTATGGAAGACATCAAAAAGCTTCTGGAATCTAATAAAAGTGAAAATCCAACCTACCAGAACCTCTGGGATACAGCAGAAGCAATGTTGGAAAGAAATTTTATAGCTATGAGTGCCAACATTATTAAAAAAAAAAAAAAAAGCTCTCAGATAAATGCACTAATGAGCTGGATGTCAGTGGCTCATGCCTGTACTCCTAGCTACTCAGGAGGCTGAGATCTAGGATCACAAAGCCAGTGTGGGCAGGAAGTCCGTGAGACTCCTACCTCCAATTAACCACCTGAAAACCAGAAGTGCTGCTGTGACTTAAAGTGGTAGAGTGCTAGCCTTGAGGGAAAAAGCTCAGGGACAGTACCTATGCCATGAATTCAAGCCTCTCCACTGACAATTATATATATATATTCTCCATTTCATTGATTTCTGTCATAATATATATTTTTTTCTTAAGCCATGCTCTAGGACTGCAGAAGCAAGAATGGAATGCTGGCGTCTGTGGAGACCTGGGAAAGGGCGTGGGAGGGAGATGTCCTGGAATGAGATCTCTAGATCAGAGATGTGTGGCTCTCGTGGTGCTGGCCAGGGGCAGAGCAGCCCCTAATCATCAGACAAGCAGCACTCGGGCTGACAGTCTCCGTAAGCAGCCACGCTCCCTGCACCTGCGCTCAGCTGGGGCTGAGCTGGGCACCCACTGGCTAAGGACGGCACCTGCTTCTCCCAAGCTACACCAAGAAAGCCAGCTGGGCTGACTTACATTTCAGTTTTCTGGGGGGAAAAAAAAGATGTATGATTTCATGAACCTGTTGGTGTATAATTAGACATCCACTTGGAAAGTGGATTTTTTTTAACACAAAAAGAATCCTCAGCAATTCAATCTTCGTGTACATATCTATTCACATATCATAATACAATAAGTCGAATGTGGGTGGCTCACGCCTGTCATCCTAACTGCTCAGGAGGCTGAGATCTGAGGATTGCTATTCAAAGCCAGTCCTGGCGGGGAAGTCCGTGAGGCTCTTATCTCCAATTAAACACCAGAAAGCCAGAAGTGGAGCTGTGGCTCAAGTGGTAGAGTGCTAGCCTTGAGCACATAAGTTCAGGGAGAGAGTCCAGGAAGCCCCAGGACCATCACGCGCGCACACACACACACACACACACACACACACACACACACACACAAATTAATATCAGGACAGTACATCAAAAATATTATCATTATAGATATACAAGGAGAAGATACAGGTTTTTCCACCCAACCAGAGTTTAGGGAGTGCCGGCTATGGCTCACAAAATTATCTATAGAATGTTCACAAATTTGCAGTTTTTCAAATTTTGAACACGGGTGTGACTCCATAAATACAGATATGCCTAACACATAACACCCCTGTCAAAGGGGTTCGAACACAGCAATCTGTGGTCCCTTCATACCACAGGGCAACTTCACAGTTCACCCTGGCTGCTGAAGGTCCAGCCATCCAATCAGCATTCTAGTGAACAGAAAGGAGGAAAGGAGATGGATTTTAGAAGCTGCTATTCCCCCCTGGGTTGACTGTCTTGAAGCCACCTTCTTGTCCTCCCAAGGGCTAACCCCTAGTCATGGGGCCACACGCAGCTGCAAGAGAGACTGCGGTGAGGCCTTCTCACCCAGCATGCTTTCCCCACAAACACAATTTGAGTTAGTGACTAAGAAAGAAGGAAAGAAATTAATTCTGGAGGGCAAGAAAAAGCCCCCGACACACCTAATAGATGAAAAACTGGTCCGGCAATATGAAAATAAGAATTTATGCCACGAAGCTTTATTTAGGCATAAATGAATATAAAACCCAACAATGTATGCTAGCCTCAAAATTGTGAATTAGCATGCACTGACCAAAGCAAACATGGACTCGCAAGGAGAAATTGAAAAGCCACAAAGGAAGACTCTGATTAGTTACCAACACAATTGCCAGCTTAGTTTAGTTTACACAAAACTTTAGGGGCTGGGAATATGGCCTAGTGGTAGAGTGCTCACCTCGTACACATGAAGCCCTGGGTTCCATTCCCCAGAACCACATATATAGAAAAAGCCAGAAGTGGTGCTGTGGCTCAAGAGACAGAGTGCTAGCCTTGAGCAAAAAGAAGCCAGGGACAGTTGTCAGGCCCTGAGTTCAAGTCCCAGGACTGGCAAAAGAAAGAAAGAAAAGAAAAGGGGGAAAAAAACCCAACAGATAGACAAGATAGCCCACAGGAACTCCTAAAAACATCGCATCATCCATGAATCCTTGCCCACCATCTCTTAGCACAATACAAGTAGACTGGAGCTGTTCCACAATCAGCTTTAGTTGGGGGTGGGAGGCTGTGGACAGTAGTGGGGCTTGAACTCAAGGCCTTGTGGGTAGCTGCTGGGCCACTTGAGCCACACCTTCAGCCTCCCTTTCCAGTTTGAAAGTCGAGTCTTGCGACGGGGCCTGTGCTTCTCCCGCAGGCGGGATAACAGGGGTGTGGAGGACATTCCTGCCTGGGCTAGCCTGGAACCACCATCTCCTGATCTCCACCCTCCCATGTAGCTAGGATTGTGTTAGGTCTGCCTGGGAGGAAAGCCCTCCTACCTTCCTCTTCCTGAGTCAGCAAAAGACCCCAGAACTCTGAGGTCACTTCCTCATCCACTGAGGTCACTTCCTGAACCACCCTGGTCACGCCTGCGTCAGCCAGTGAGCGGTTCCCCAGGCTCTGAGATCACTTCCGCATGTGCTGTGGTCCCGCCTTCCTGTAGGACCCGACTCAACACCGGTCCCCTCCTCTTTTTCTCCTTTTCCTTCCTCTGCCTCTGAGCTGTGTGCGGGCTGGCAGTTTGCTCTCCCCCCAATACACTCTTTTCTTCCCAAACCATGTGGTGGTCTCCTTTGGACAAACCTTATAGATTATAGGCATGAGCCACCACACCTAGCCCACAATCTTTTTTCTTTTTCTTTGTATTACATTTAATCATACTTATTTTGAAATAAGAAATTAGCCTCCTGTGACTACAGACCATGAAGAAATTGACATATAAATGACAAAATATTTAGAACTGCATTGTCAGGGATGGCTGTGCCTTTAAGAGGGGACAGCCCAGTTAGCCCGTTCCCCCCCTCTCCTTCCGGCTTCAACCGGAAGAGAAGCCCCCGCCCCTGGGGGCGAGCACGTGTGCCACCATGGCGGCCGGAGACCCCAGAGGCCCGGTCCTTGGGGGACTGTGGTCTCTGCCCATAGAGGAAGTTCCGTGACATCACCGTGATGGACAGTCCATTAGCCAGTCGTTAATACCCAGTTAGCCCCTCTCCTTCGCGCATCTCTGCTGGTATAAGACTGTTAGCCCCTCCCTTATTAAACCAGGATGCCCCTGAGGCTTCTCCGGGATCCCCACGTATCCGCGTCTTCCTTAGCGGGTAGAGGGGGGTCCCGCGACCACGCACTAACCGAGGCTACACATGGCCATTGCTCCCGCAGTTAATCCCTACTGGCCAGGGCCAGTGAGAGAGCGAGAGAGGACCACACGGGAGAGGCGGACAGGCCCAGGACCTCCACGCGATGGGAGGTAGAGCGAAGCCCGGCACTGCATGTCCATGGAAGTATCATCTTTCAAAAGTTGTGGGATGTGGTTCAAGGACATAGGTACTTGCTTCTAAATTTACATCTAAGTTTCTACTGTAGTTTATATGTATTTTTTAAATGAAGACTTGAAATAAAGACTAAAGCAGTCAACTAAGGAAAATAGAAAACTATAGAAGACAGTCAAAGGATGTAGAAGGAAAAGCAATGGCTGTAACTCTAGCCACTCAGGAGGCTGAGATCTAAGGATAGCGGTTCGAAGCCAGCCCAGGCAGGAAAGTCCATGAGACTTGTATCTCCAATTAACTACTCAAAAAAAGCCAGAAGTGGCACTAAAAGAGTAGTCTTGGAGGTAATTAGTGTCAGGAGAGACTGCTCACTTGAGGGGCTAACAGGAGTGGCCCCTCTGATTATATTAAGGATACATGAACCTGCCCACTGCTAATTAATTCCTCTCTCCTCTTCTCCACTTCCCTCCCCTCCAGCCAAGGTTTATTTTTCTATTGTTCTTTGTGTGAAATGGTTCTGGGGTTTACACTCAGTGCCTACACACTGTCTCTCAGCGCTTATGCCCCAGGCTGGGGTTCTACCCCTTGAGCCACAGCTCTACTCTGGCTTTTTGGTAGTTAATTGGAGATAAAAGTCTGCTCCTGCTGGCTTTGAATCTCAGTCTTCATACCTTGGCCCCCTGAGTAGCTAGGATTACAGATGGGAGCCACCAGCACCCAGCTTGGCTCTATTATTCTTGATCAGAATAACCTTGCCTCCAAGGGACGCAAGTGGGGACCAAGGTCCTCCCCTGGTGATGGCCCGGAGTCTGTCCACTGACTGCTCAGGTCTAGAAGAGCCTTTGCCCTGCACGTAGGCCTGGACTTCATCAGCACCGAAGACAACAGCCAAGTCTCCCCCACTGCGTCCCTCTTTGCCTGATTTCTCAAAAGATGAACCAGTCCCACAGGAAACACAATACAAAGGCTGATTCCTGGAGAACAATAAAATAAACTTTCTGGGTAGTCTAACCAGACAGTGAAGGAGCAGGGAGAAGTAAGTATTGATAAGGCAGGAATTTTCACACCATCAGAGAAGATACATGAGTCTATGCTAATTTGAGTATGCTTGTTATAATTTATGCTAAGCTGATATGCTAATCAGATTGGGCTGTGTGGGAAGCCTTAAAATAGTGTAACAGGTGGATTTCACTTATGGTAGGAAGGCAGCATAACTGAGAAGTCGGTTGGACATCTCAAATATAGATGCAAAACCCCCAGTAAAACACGGGGAAACAAGTTCAGTAGTATAGCTCTAAATACATGCATCATGACATGACCAAGTTGGGTTTATTCCAGTTATATACAAGTCAATTTTTTTTAAAAAAAAAAAGAAAAAATTAGGTAGAACTAGAAAGAGGCACTTGGTGAGTGTGGATGGGAAGCAAACACTGAGAGAGAGCAAGGGAAGAGGTGATATTGTCTAGAAAGAAATGTATTCATTGCTAACTATGTAGCTGTTAGCCCCCTGAACATGGCTTTTTGTGGTTGTTGTGGGTTGTGGGGCCTGAACGCAGGGCCTGGGAGTTGTCCCTGAGCTTTTATGCTCAAGGCTAGTGCTCTACCACTTTGAGTGAACAGCACCACTTCCAGTGTTCCAGTGGCTAATTGGAGATAAGAGTCTCACTTCTGCCTGGGCTGGGTTTGAACAGAGATCCTCAGCTCTCAGGCTCCGGAGTAGCTAGGGTTACAGGCAGTAGCCACCAGCGCCCAGCAGTACATCACTTTTATAATAACAATTTAAATGTGTTAATTAAAATGCTTATTCATGAAACAAACTGTAAATAGAAAGGCAGTAACATGGCTGGAGTGTGAGCCGGTGGTCAAGCGCTTGCCTAGGATGTAAAAGCCCTGGCTTCCATCCCCAGCACTGCGCACAAAACCAAAACCTGAAGCACAGAGGATGCTTCCTTTTCAATATAATTTTTATTGTGATTCTCAACGTGATGCACAGAGGGGTTACTGTTTCATAAGCCAGGCAATGAGTACATGTCTTTGGGAACAATGTCACCCCCTCCCTTGCTCTTCTCCCAGCTTTTCCCTCAAATCCCACAAGTTGCATAGTTCATTCTCGACACCCTGTCCAGTGAATACCACCGCTGCATCTGTTCACGCTCTGTCCCTCCATTTCCACACCCCCCCCTTTACAAAGACAGAGAAACCAACCAATAAGACCAAAGGAAAACAAAAACAGCAACAAAGAAAAACATCTCATTTCCATTTTCTGGTTAGTATAACCTTATTGTTATTATTAAAGTGCTGTACAGAGGGACTACTGTTCTATAATACTTAACTTTTCAACATTAAAAGCATTAGCACTGCTGGGCACCAGTGGCTCGCGTCTGTAATCGTAGCTACTCAGAAAGCTGACATCTGAGGATTGTGGTTGAAAACCAGCCCCAGCAGGAAAGTTCGTGAGACTCTTATCTCAAGCTAACCAGCAAAATGCTGGAAGCGGCAGTATAGCTCAAGTAGCAGAATGCCAGCCATGAGCAAAAAAAAAAACGAAATGAGAATTAAAGGCCCTGAGTTCAAGCTCCTGTACCAGCATCTAAAACAAAAGCATTCCCACTAAATATGAAGGAAAATAAGTTAGTCCTCTAGTCAACATTGCACTGGAGATGCTAGCCAGATCAGTAAGACAAGAAAAATAAACGGTATGATGATTATAATAAAGATTGCATTGTGCTTCCTTGCTCATAATACACTTAGCTACAGAGAAAATCCAAGGGTTAAGCCTGGTTATGATGGCTTTTACTTATAATCCTAGCTACTCAGTAGGCTGATATTTGAAGATCAAGGTTCAAAGCCAGCCCAGGCAGGAAAGTCCATGAGACTCTTATCTCCAATGAACTGCCAGAAAACTGGAAGTAGAGCTGTGGCTCGAAGTGGTAGAGCACTAGCCTTGAGCAAAAAAGAGCTCAGGGACAGCACTGAGGCCCTGAGTTCAAACCCCAAGACCAACAAGAAAACCAAAGGTTTCTACAAACTTAGGAAAAATAACAAAGGTGGAGCAGGGTGCTAGAAAAAAAATCTATGTATATTAGGAAAGGTTATTAATATTCCTACATCCAGCAATAACCAGTTAGAAAAGTAAATGGGGGATTTAATTACAGCAAACCCATGAGGGGAAAATAGAGGTGTAGCTCAAGTGGTTGAGAGTCAGCCTTCAGTGAAAAGGCTCAGGAGAGTGCCCAGGACCAACCCCCCCCCCAAAAAAAGAATGCCTTTAGGGGTGGAAGTTAAAAGACAGAGGGAGATATGCATGGATTTATGGAAGAAAATATAAAATACAACTGCAGTCAGCAAAATAAATAAAGATATACAGCACGCTGGTGAGCAGAAAGGCCCAGCTCCATAAACACAACCATCCTTCCTGAATGAATCCATGAAGTGAATGCCATCCCAATCGAATCCAGAATGGGGCCCTGACACCCCAACCCTGCGACGCGAGGCCGAGAAGGAAGAAACACGAAGGAAGAACAGGTTTAAGCAGGACAGGCAGAGAGAGAGAGAGAGAGAGAGAGAGAGAGAGAGAGAGAGAGAGAGAGAGAGAGAGAGAGAGATTGTGGTGGGGTGCATGTATGGCATCTCCCTGGGGGTCCCCCCACGGCTGAGTCCTAGCCCTCCCTGCCTCCATGATGGCTCCACGCAGCAGTGCCAAGCCCTGTGGAAGTTGGGGGCCAAGGCGGGCTGGCTACACCTCTTCTGCGTGACCCCCCTCTGGGGCTACGGTGACCTAGGTCTCTTCTTGCTGCCACCCTCCTTCAGCTGTCCGGGATTCAGAGAAGCCATCAGGACAGGACAGCAGGACAGGCTCCCCTTTCCCCAAATCCATGGTGACACTTCATCCCCATCAGGAGGGGGAAAGACATGGGGCATTTCAGAGGTGAAAGGGCTCTGCCCTGGTGAGAGGGTTGAGGGTCACATAGTGACTGGGTGGCTCTGCCTGACCAGATCCGCGAACCCAAGTAAACCTCGCTTCTTCCTAACTTCTCCTGCCTCTGCATTGTGCGTTAGCAACGCAGAAAACTGACCAGGGCAACAAGGACATCATCTTGGGGTAGAGACCACAGATCACCTCTGGCCCTATCCTCGGAGGACAGGTGGGGACCACCCCTGTGCCCCAGATTTATCCCTGTCTGGAGGTGAGGGGGCTGCTTCGTGGATCTTTGCCACTGGCCAGCGCGATCCTCAGAATCTGCTAGCCACTGTGACTGGGGGCCATTTTCCAGGGGCCGGGGCTCAGTGGCAAAGGGGTCGGGGAGCTCCAGACAAGGCACGTCTGCCCCGAAGCCCAGCGGCCGCCTCTTGCCACCCCGGGCTGATTCCCTGATCAATCACCATCGCCCTGGCTCTGGCGCGTGTCCCTGAGCTGCAGGAGCCACAGAGCAAGCCCTCAGCCAGCTCTGTAGCCCTCCTCCGCAGCGACACCCCCTGAAGGCCTCCTGCCAGGCCCAGCCCACCCCAGGGCCGCCCTGACGGGGGGGGGGGGGGGGTCCGGGGCTCCCCACCGGCAAGGCCCAAGCCCAGCTCACCCCAGGGCCTCCCTGATAGGGGAGGTGTCCGGGGCTCCCCACCCACCACAAGGCCCAGGCCCAGCCCACCCACCCCAGGGCCCCCCTGTCAATCCAGGAAGTGGGGGGGAGGTGTCTAGGGCTCCCCCCGCCCCCCGCAAGGCCCAGGCCCCTGGCCAGTTCTGAAGTGTCCTAGGAGGGACGTGAGACGTGAGGACCCAGATTGTGCTGCAGCCTCCGCCTAAAACCCAGAGAGTCCGATCGTGGGGTGCACTCACGCCACCCCACCCTCCTCCTGCCCCTCCTCCTCCTCCGGGCCCGGCCAGGTCGGCCGCCCCAGCGCCGCCCAGGGCCAGGAACCGAGGGGCCCGCGCGCCACCCAGCGGCCGGCGGCGGCCTAGCGGGGACTCGGGCCCCGCAGGCGTCCGGGAAGGAGCCCCCCCCCCTCCCCGCGCCTGGGGCCCGCACCTGCCCGCCTCTAATCCCCGCTCCTCCTCCTGTGACCCCGGGGCGGAAGCGGGCTTTGTACACAGGCTCAGGGGTCACTCAAAACCCAGTGGGGTTGGATGCAGGCTTCATGCCAGGCCTTGGGGTCGTAAGGGGAGAGGCAGGGGAATCCAGGGGAGAGAGAGAGAAGCCATCCATCCCCTCCCCCTCCGTCCCTGGGTCAGTCTCTGGGGGGTGGGGGGCCTGGAAGCTCAGGTCCCCTAGCCCCACTCTCCAGGCCCCTGGGGGGAGGGGACAGAAGGGAGGTGTCCCACCCGCTGCTTCACCCCGCGCCCGGGGGGCCTGCAGGAAGCTGTGCCCACAGCGCCCCAGAAGGGAACGGGGTGCACAGCTCTCACTTCTTACTTTGCACCCTTCCCCAGACGCGTGGGATGCGGAGTCAACACGGGGCTGTCGGGGGTGACCTCCTTTTGTATCCCATCAGGACCCCTGGAGCGCTGAGGACCCACAAACGGAAGGAGGCGTGGCCAGTGGGGAACCAATCGAAACCGCGGATAGGAGGAGGCGTGGCCAATGGGGAACCAATAGAAACCGTGGATAGGAGGAGGCGTGGCCAAGGGGGAAACAATCGAAACCGCGGATAGGAGGAGGCGTGGCCAATGGGGAACCAATAGAAACCGTGGATAGGAGGAGGCGTGGCCAAGGGGGAAACAATCGAAACCGCGGATAGGAGGAGGCGTGGCCAATGGGGAACCAATAGGAACCATGGATAGGAGGAGGCGTGGCCAATGGGGGAACCAATCGAAACCGCGGATAAGAGGAGGCGTGGTCAACGAAGGACCCGTGGTCAAGGCAGATGGGCGTGTCGGATCGGCAGGTGCCGCTGCTCGCTGTCGTGTCTCCCAGTGCGGATAGTAGGATTTGAACTCAGGGCCTCTGCCTCTCATGTAGCTTTTCTGTTTAAGGCTGGCGCGCTGCCCCTGGAGTCAGAGCTCCACCTCGGGCTTCATGCCGGCTCATTAGAGATAAATCCCTCAGATTTGTCTCCCTGAACTGGCTTTGAACAACGATCCTCAGATCTCAGCCTCCTGAGTAACTGGGGTTACAGGCGTGAGCCGCTAGCGCCTGGCCTGCAGCTAGAATTTTTTTTTTTTTTTTTTTTTTGGCCAGTCCTGGGGCTTGGACTCAGGGCATGAGCACTGTCCCTGGCTTCTTTTGCTCAAGGCTAGCACTCTGCCACTTGAGCCACAGCACCGCTTCTGGCCATTTTCTGTATATGTGGTGCTGGGGAATTGAACCCAGGGCCTCATGTATAGGAGACAAGCACTCTTGCCACTAGGCCATATCCCCAGCCCCTGCAGCTAGAATTTTTAAGCTACGTATATCTTCAGCCCTCCATGTGCATGGGTCTTCCGTCCATAGCGTCTACTAACCACAGGTCAGAAAACATTCAGGAAACTGGATGCTAAGGGCTCACGCCTGTAAATCTAGCTACTCAGGAGGCTGAGACCTGAGAACCGCAGCTCAAAGCCAGTCCAGGCAGAAACTGTCCATGAGACTCTTACCTCCAATAAACTACTCAGGAAAAGCCAGAGGTGGTGCTGTGGCTCAAGGGGCAGAGCACTATCCTTGAGCAAAAGAAGCTCCGAGTTCAAACACCAGGACCAGAAAAAAGAAATCAGGAGAAAAAAAATATACTGCAACTATACAGAACAAGTACAGATTTTTTTTTCCTGGTCATTGTTCTCTAAAGAATACAAAATAATAATGACTAACATAGCATTACATTCTATTCAAGACTAAAAGGAATCCAGAGCTAATGTAACCTGCACAGGAAAACTGACTTCCTTAGATGCAAATACTATGATACTTGTGTGTGCACTCGCGCACGCGCGCACACACACACGGTAGAGTGTTAGCCGTGAGCAAAAATGCACAGGGACAGCACCTAGGCTCCGAGTTCAAGCCCCAGGACCAGCACCAAAAAAGGAAAGAAAGATAAAAGGAGGAGAAGGGAAAGAAGATGAAAGAGCAGAAGGAGACGGAAGAGGAGGAAGAGGAGGAGGAAAGGGAGGGGGAAGGAGAAGAGGTAAGTTGAATGGTGACCAGCCAAGCAGTTGCGGGCTCCATAGTCAGTCCCGGACCCGTGGTCACGGCAGCTGCGCCGACTCCTGCATCCAGCCAGAGTGGTCTGGCCTTGGACCAGAACCTGGGGCAAGGCATCTGTATCTGGGCTCTTCAGCTTCCTGGTTTTGCAGAGTCACTGTCAGGCCAGCTTTGTGGGGCTACTCCTGAGAGCTCAACCACCAGCCATTTCCACTATTTTATTTTCTTCTATTTTTTTTGGTCAGTTGTGGGGGCTTGAACTCAGGGCCTGGGCACTGCCTCTGAGCTTTTGTGCTCAAGGCTAGTTCCCTACCACTTTGAGACAGAGCTCCGCTTCTGGTTTTTGAGTGGTTAATTAGCAATAAGAGTCTCACGGACTTTCTTGCCTGGGCTGGCTTCGAACCACAATCCTCAGATCTCAGCCTCCTGAGTAGCTAGGATGGCAGGAATGAGCTACTGGCTCTTGGCCACAATTTTATTTTTTTACACTCTCAGGGTTGAGCACAGAGTGCTCTTCTTGCTACACAGGTGTTCTGCTACATGACCCAGGCTTTTATCTCTCATTTAGGGTCCCATGCTTTTGCCCGGATCGTGAACCATGACCCTCCTTACTTCTGCTTCCCAAATAGTTGGGAACTACTACGTGCCCAGCTTCATCCCGGCGATTGTGTATAAATGATAGGATCTGTTACTTGTAGTTAAGCCATGACTGACACAAACAGTGACCATAAAAATAAGATGGAAAGGAGAGAAGCAAATGTGTCCGTTGTCATGATAAATGTGAGCAGGTCTGGACACTGTCCCTTGGCTCTTTTGCTCAAGGCTGACACTCCGCCGCCTGAGCCACAGCTCCACTTCCAGCGGTTTGTTGGTTACTTGCAGATAAGGTTCTCATAGACTTTCCTGCCCCAGCTGGCTTGGAACAGCCATCCTCAAACCTCAGCCTCCTGAGTAGCTGGGATTACAGGCGTGGCCACTGGCGCCCAGCTAACAGATGCTTTAATGCAGCCATACTATTTATTTTGTCTTTTTTCTTTCAGGTCGGGAGACCAGAACTGGAACTCAGTACTGACGGTTTTCTGGGCTAATTAGCTAGTGCTCTACCAACTGAGCCATCCCCCCAGCCCCCCTACTGTTTAAGAGATACATCTCCGGCAAAATGAAAGGAAAAGTTCTGGAAAGAAATGACCTTTGCTGGAGGAAAAAGGAAAACTTGAGGATTAAGCGAGCGGCCTCACTTCCTGGTGGGCGGGGCCTGGTGTGGGTGGAGCCTAGGGTGGGCGGAGCCTCGCGGCTGGCGGCCTGTGGCGGGTGTGGTCGTGCTCCGGGCGGGGCCGCGCCGTGGGCGGGGCCTCGCGGTGGGCGGGACCTGCGTGCGGTGGGCGGGGCCTGCGTGCGGTGGGCGGGGTCACGCGGTGAGCACGCTTGGGTGGTACCGAGGAATCGAACCCAGGGTCTAGGCATGCTAGGCAAGCACACTTTTTCTTTACCTTTTCTAAAATCTCTGCACCTCCCTGCGAATTACTGTTGTAAATCTGCAAGCTGGGGGGGCGGGGGGGGGATTTAATTGGATGTCACAAGTCACTGTCCTGCCGGCTCAGCTCATTGGGAAATGACATGAAATCCTAACCAAAGTGCCGAGCAGGGCCAGTGAGCGGCAGGCAGCCCGGCCGCCCGGTGGACAGGACGTGTTCAGGAGGCAGGGAAGGGTCAGACTCTACCACAGCCGGCAAAGAGGCCAGGGGGAAGGGAAAAAGAAGTAGGGACCCACCTCGCCCTGAGACTGGGCCAGAAGCTAAGCATTGTAAGCGCTGTCAGTGAGATGCCTTTGTCCTATGCACCCTTTTGCAATTTTACTTTTCCTCTAAATGTGCCAAGATATTAGGGGCTTGGATAGCTTATGTCTTAACTCTTCCTCAGGGTCTCCTGCCTCCAGCACCAGCTTGCCAACCTGGCCCCTTGGAGCCCAGACCAGGACTCCGGCTCCAGAAGGCACTGTTCCAGCAACCAGCTTGCACCAGAGTTTTGCCTGCACAATGACCACCACAGGGACCACAGTCTAACTAGAGCAGAGAGGGAGCCCTTCCTTCCTCCAGGCCCAGCAGAAAATCTGTTACTGATGCAGGCACTATGCTAGGATTGGTGCAAATATAATCCTTTATTTGCATGAGGAACCGTGCCAAGATTGTATGAAGGTAGTTCTTCATTTGCATGAGGAATTGGGCCATGATTGGTGCAAACAGAGTGCTTCATTTGCATGAGGAACTCTGCCATGATTGGTGCAAACACAGCCCTGCGTTTGTATGAGAGGACTACTGTGATTGGTACAAATACTGTTGTTCTTGCCCATTTCTAGCTACATAAGGAAACTTCTCAGCTCCTTTGTGAGCAGCCAGGAGGCCTCTCCTTGCTGTTCCCTGGTGTTGCAATAGCAAATCCAATAAAGACTTCTCTCCAGTAGTCTTGCCTACTTTTGTTTCTCATCATTAGTAGAGCAGTTGAGCTAGTGACCTGGAGAGAAGGGGAGGGGAGAGGAGAGGATTTTCAGCAAAGTGGTGGGGGAGGGGGGGCAGGGGCTGGAAAACAGCAAGCAGTCCCTATGGTAGTGGACACCAACAGAAAATTGGCATTTGACCAATAGCCGGGGCACTAGTGGCTCACACCTGTAATCCTAGCAAAAATAAGTTCAAAGACAGCACCTAAGTCCAAGTTCAATGCCCCTACCAGCAAAAAATGAAAAGAATGACCAGTAAGTGAACCTAGCTTGGCTAGGGATTGTACTAGCAGCCAGAGGCAGAGGTAGGGCTCACGAAGGTGAACAAGAGTGAATATGGTCAAATCATTTATCTGCATGTAGGAAAATAGAACAATTGGAGGGAAAACCTGGGAGAAAGAGAGGGAAGGGGTAACATTGTCCAAAAAGAAAATGAACTCTTTACCTGACTTATGTAACTAACCCCTTGTATATCACCTTGATAATAACAGGTTTTTTTTTTAATTTAAGAAATCAAACAATGTAACCTATTGAAGTTGATTTAGAAGGGAGCGTGGGATGGGCCTGTAATCCTAGCTACTCAGGAGGCTGAGACCTGAGGGTCATGATTGGAAGCCAGCCAGCCCAGGCAGGAAAGTCTATGTGACTCTTACCTCCAATTAATCACAGGAAAGCCGATGAGGTGCTGTGGCTCACGTGGAAGAGCGCTAGCCTTGAGCAAAAGGAGTCCAGGGACAGTGCCCTGGCCCAGAGTTCAAACCCCAAGACCGGCAAAAAAAAAAAAAAAAGGTTAAGGCCAGCACCAGTGGCTTACACCTTAAATCCAAGCTACTTAGGAGGGCTGAGATCTAAATATCCCAGTTCAAAGCCAGCCCAGGCAGAAAGTCAATTAAGACTCTTATCTCCAATTAACCACCAAAAAGCCAGGCGTAGAGCTGTGGTTCAAATGGTAGAGCGTCAGAGCAAAAAAGCTAAAGGACAGCACACACACACACACACACACACACACACACACACACACACACACACACACACACACACACCCCTCCCAGCGGGAGAGTTTGGCAGGGGCTGCAGCATGGTCCAGTTCTCCCAGTCACCAGCAGGGGGCGCCATGGGTGTGGGGCTCCCGGGCTAGGCCGCACTGGGAGGGGCAGGTGCTGGGTATACGAACTCCCAAGTCCATCTTGGAGGGTTTTTTGAGGTAGTGTGGCCCCAGCACTGAGCACACGGTAAGCGCTCGTTCCGTGGTGGCTGGTGTCGCAGCTCTGGAGTCATCGGTGCACACTGGCCAACTGCTCGACTTCTTTGAGGGGAGTCAGGGCTCGGGGGGCTGCTGACCCTCCAGCCCTGGGCCAGGCAGGGCCCCCCAATCTTGCTATCCTCACAGAAGAAGGGCCAGGAAAGGAGCTCAGAGACATAACGGTCAGAGTGCATTTCCCACAGCTTTATTGAACACAGTACAACAGACTGAGTAAGTTCTACACAAGTTATTGGTGCGGAAGTTACTGGAAAGTCCACGGTCGACGCCCCCCACGTCCGGGAGGAGGCCTTCTGGCTATGAAGTCCCATGGCGGAAGGGAGCCAGCACAGACAGATAACTCACTCTGGCTGTAGCTTTGCTGAGGGCAGAGCCCTCAGGGCCTACATTCCTCCTAACAGTACCACCTCTGCATTCATTCACAACTGCAACCAAAATGCCTGACGTTGTAGCTACTCGGGAGGCTGAGCTAAGAAGGCCAAAATTCAAGCTAGCCCAGGCAGAAAAGTGAGACACAAATCTGAGATACTAATCTCTAATGAACCAGCAAAAAGCTAGTCATGAAGGTGTGGTCCCACGGTTGAGTGCCAGCCCTTGAACAAAAAAAAAACTAAGAGACAACCCCCACGCCCTGAGTTCAAGCCCCAGTACTGGCACAACTATTTCAAGACAATTTCCAGGGGTGACAGTCAACCCTGCCAGATGTTCTGTCCCTCAGAGTTCCTGGGAAGACA
The DNA here is from genome assembly GCF_023159225.1 of Perognathus longimembris pacificus. Lineage (NCBI taxonomy): Eukaryota > Metazoa > Chordata > Mammalia > Rodentia > Heteromyidae > Perognathus > Perognathus longimembris. The sequence continues at coordinate 57,514,586 of NC_063173.1, read as the reverse complement.
ACTTTGAGAGCAGCCCCACCTCAGAATTTCATGCTCTTTTGTGGCCTGAAGAATTCCATGGGGGGGGGGCGCGGCGGGGGGAGTGTCCCTATCTTGGACAGATGCTTCCATCAAGTCATCAGGAAGGTCTTCCTGCTCCCAAAGGCTCATCAAGGCCCCTCAGGACGTGGTGCGCGCTTGCTTAGAAGGTGGCAGCGTTTGGCTTTTAGCAAGGTAAAGAAAGGACCAGTCCTCCGAGCCTCCTAGCTACCTTGTAGTTTCCTTGGAAACTGAATTCACTGTTCACCTTCCAGCAAGTCCTCCTACCTGTCATCTTTCTCTCTGGCCTTGACGTGGACCATGACTCCAAGAGGGGCTGGGGTCACTGCTCTGAGGAGGATGGGCTGTGATGTACCACGTCTCTGCTGATGAATGCGACAGGAGAGATGGAATCATTAAATCATTGTGTGGTTTCTAAGAAAAATAATTGTGTCAGGCAATGCTTGCCACATTTAAAGGGAAAAGGCAGACACCGGTCATGCCTATCATCCCAGCTACTCTGGAGAGTAAAATCTGAGGGTTGTGACTAGAAGCCAGTCCAGGCAGGGAAGTCAAATTCACCAGCAAAAAAAAAAAAGCCAGAAGTAGTAGAGCACCAGCCTTGAGTGACGGAAAACCAAAGAAGAGCGTGAGACCCTGAGTTCAAGTCCCAGTAACAGTGTGCGCGTGTGCGCACACACACACACACACACACACATCTAAAGGGAAAGTTGACGAGTCCCAGTGAACGGCAGACCACGCTTCAGGAGGGTGACTAAACACGAATGTCACGTTACGGCCCACATTGAGAGCTGACCAGGCAGACGGTGCCGAGAGGACCCGGCACAACAGGCCAAGCCAGGTGGCTGCCTGGCTGGAGTCATCCGCGGAGGCAGGATGTCCGCCATGGCGGGTCCGAGGCCTCCGCTGAGCCCGGTGAACTGTGGTGTGTGTGTGTATGTGTGTGTGTGTGTGTGTGTGTGAGAGAGAGAGAGAGAGAGAGAGAGAGAGAGGTCTCCACATGACAGGCTTGAGCTCCCTCACAACATGGCAGTCTCAAAATGGCCACTCTCTGTAAGGCTCTGGCTTCCCCCACTGTGAAGGTCGGAACGCCTGAGGGGAAGTCACAGGCTTGAGGTGACTGAAGCCCCTTGGGCTTACAGGGTCACTCCCAATCCCACATCAGGGGCCAGAAGCAGGCAGAGAGCTTCCTGGGGAGAGGGGACCCCACAGAGGGTGAGTACTGGCAGGTGAGGCCGCCATCTTTGGAGACCAGCCACCGGGCCAGGGGCGCTACCATGGAGGGGCTAGGCGGTCCTGACCCCAGCCCACAGGTCCACCTCACCATCACTTCCAGAGGGATAAGTGGACTGACCGTACGTGACGCAAAAGGCAGCACCCAGCCCCAGCCGGGGAGTGCTCTTGGGGAAGAAAAAAGGCTGAGCTCAACAAATGAGTCTCCAAAGTGTGTATGGGAACGTCCCTTCTGTCACACACCCCTCAGGAAGCAACTGAACAGCGGGCAAGGCTCTGTAAGGCTCGCCAGGAAGGAAACCCACCGCGTGGTTCAGGCAGAAAGGAGTCCCACACAAGATGGAGGAGTGGGGGGTCAGAGGGAAGGAAGAAGGGAAAAAGAGAGAAAAGAGCAAGAGAGAAAAGGAAAGAAAGTAGGGATTGTGTTGAGCCGGGTTGTATAGGAAAAGGCGGGAGATATGGCCAGGGGGGTTGGATGTGACCCCAGAGGAGGGGAGGTCATGGCCTCCAGGTGTGCCAGTTACTAGGTAACTCAGGTACTGGGCGCAGACTTAAATGGGTGGGGGGCGTCTGCATGGAGCCCTCCCGGGGTGGACCTTACAGCTTCTAGGCACTCTCGGTATTAAAAACTTTAGTCCACAATCACCATGCCTATGGTTCCGGGTGACGCAGCTCAACATGGCGGGAGCACACGTGATGCAAAACCTCTCAGCTCCGGCGCAGCGGCACCTCCCTGTCATCGCAGCTACAGAGGAAGTGTAGATAGGAGGACCACAGTCCAGGCTCACCCAGGCAAGATGTAACACCCTATCTTAAAAACTACCAGAGTAGGGCTGGGGATATAGCCTAGTGGCAAGAGTGTCTGCCTCGGATACACGAGGCCCTAGGTTCGATTCCCCAGCACCACATATACAGAAAACGGCCAGAAGCGGCGCTGTGGCTCAAGTGGCGGAGTGCTAGCTTTGAGCGGGAAGAAGCCAGGGACAGTGCTCAGGCCCGGAGTCCAAGGCCCAGGACTGGCCAAAAAAAAACTACCAGAGTAGGGGCTGGGAATAGGGCCAAATAGTAGAGTGCTTTGCCTCGCATGCATGAAGCCCAGGGTTCGATTCCTCAGCACCACATATATAGAAAACGGCCAGAAGTGATGCAGTGGCTCAAGTGGTAGAGTGCTAGCCTTGAGCACAAAAGCTCAGGGACAACAGCCGGGCACTGAGTTCAAGCCCTACAACTGACAAAAAGAAGGAGAAGGAGGGGGAGGGGGAGGGGGAGGGGGAGGGGGAGGGGGAGGGGGAGGGGGAGGGGGAGGGGGAGGGGGAGGGGGAGGGGGGAGGAAGAGGAGGAGAGGGGGGAGGAAGAGGAGGGAGAGGGGGGAGGAAGAGGAGGAGGAGGGGGAGGAGGAGGAGGAGGAGGAGGAGGAGGGAGGAGGAGGAGGAGGAAAAAGAAGAGAAGAGGAGAGAAAAGCTGGAAAGAGGCAGTAGATGGAGGAAACGTGGGAAATTCTCTGGGGCTGGGCCTCATTTTGTCCTCTGCATTCCTGTAAGTAGGTTTGAAATGCTTCATGATAAAATGGGAAAATGGTTGCCAGGGACAGGAAAGTCTGTGAGACTCATATCCAATTAGCCACCCAAAAAGCTGGAAGTAGAGTTGCGGCTCAGTGATAGAGCGCTAGCCTTGAGCATAAAAGCTCAGCGACAGTGCCCAGGCCCTGAGTTCAAGCCCCAAGACTGGAATAAAAACAAGGGGGAGGGGGACATAAAAGAAGGAATCTTTTATCCCCCACTGCCTCCTGACAGCCCTGTCTTGATGTGGAGTCATTTGTCACAGTAAAGCTGAGCCTTTCAAAGTCACCTTCCAGAAAGCCAGAGGCAGTGTCTCTAAAGCTAGCAGCTTCTGTCGCAGACGAGGGGCCCTGGGAAGCCATGGGGTGGAATTTAGCTCCTGTGGAATAGCAAGGCCCCCACCTCGGACCACCCAGCCCCAGGGTTCTGTCCCTTCTGCGACAGTGACGCGAGGAACTCAGTGGACCTCCAGGCCCACAGACTCTCGGGGAAGTTTTAGGCAGGTAAGAAGAAGGTTCACGACCTGTGCCTGCCATCCAAATGTGCAGCCCAGCCCACCCAAAGGACAGGACAGAGACGGGGTGGGCACGTGTCTCCCCGAAGTGGGCTGCTCATTGCTTTTCTTCTATCAAAGGCAGGACCAGACCAGCAGTCCCCAAACCAGAAGCTTGGAGCTGCTGCTTTGAAATGCCTGTCAATGAACGCAGGGCACGGGGAGCGTCCCCTCGTAATCCTAACCACCCAGGAGGCGGGGAGCTGAGGACCACAGTGCCAAGCCAGGCAGGGCAGAAGTCCATGAGGCTTTAATCTCCAATGAAGCACCCGAAAAGCCAGGCGTTGAGGTGCGGCTCCAGGATTCGAGCACCCGCCTTGAGTGAAAAAAGCTCAGACAGCACCGAAAGCCCTGGGTTCAAACCATCAGGGCCCTGGGCCGCGCTGGGAGAGCCTGGCCTCGATGATAAACCAGCAGAAGGAAGCCGATCCTGAGCCCAGGCAGCCATCTGGGATTCCGTGGCTGTCCGTGGTAGAGAGAATACCAAGCACCTCCTCCTCCTGCCCCGGACGGCGAGGCCGCAGCGCCCCTGGTGGCCAGCGGGGGTATTTCCCCAGCACCAATGCTCAGCCACGGGGCTGAGTTCCATTTCTCCCCAGCAGGCTGGGGAGCCACCCCACCCCACCCCTTCCCAAGGAGAATGGGGGGGAGGGGGGGCAGGGTGGTGTCTCCCTGGGAGACGTCATCTGAGCCCCGGGTCTGTGCACAGAAGGGAGGGATGGCGTTTGACAGAACAGGCAGGTGCCTTCAAAGTGGGACCAGAACTTGGCTATGTTGAGGGGGGACAAGAATCATCCCCCCCCCCATAGCATCCTCCACAGCCAGCACAGGATCGAAGGATATAAGCCAGCTGCACCCCAAAACAGATTGCACATTAATGGTCAATTGACTTCCAACGAGAGTGCCAATACAGTACAGTAGGAGAAAAATAATCTTGAACAAATGGTGCTGCTGCGGCGACACAAGAGAATTAAGTTAGATGCCCTACCTCCTACCACACGCACACAAAGAGAACGCATGCGCCCAAAGAGAACGGACTGAAAACCCACACGTGATGATGCCTAAAGCTCTCAGAAGAAAACAGGGGCTGAAGTCTTCACTGCCTCGGATTCCACAATGGTTTCCCTCATTTTGCAAAGACCAAGCAGCAAAAGATTAATTAGTTAGGATGATGTCATCAAAATTTAACACCTTGGTGCCTATCAAGCCAGTAAAAAATAATCCATATAAAAGGAAAATGTGTGTGGATCTCTTACGTGTTCTGTTCAGAATTTACAAAGAATTCATGCCAGATGCCAGTGGCTCACGCCTGTAATCCTACCTACCCAGGAGGCTGAAATCTAAGGATCTTGGTTTGAAGCCAGCCCAGGCAAGAAAGTCTATGAGACTCTTATCTCCAATTAATCATAGAAAAAGCCAGAAATAGAGCTGGGGCTCAAGGGATAGAGGGCTAAGCTTCAGCAAAAGGAGCTCAGGGGTAACACCCAGGCTCTGAGTTCAAGCCATAGGACCAGGCGGAGGTGGGGGGAGGCATTCTTATCATCTAATTAAAAAAAAACAAACAAACAAGTAATAGAATTGAAAAATGAGCACAAGATCTAAGGATACATTTCTCAAAAAGTGGATACATTTCCAATAAAACACATGAAAAGATACACAACATCTTAGCCATTGGGGAAATGCAAATTTGCAGTCACAACGCGATACCACTTCATGACCACAAAGGTGATAGCAATCAAAACAAAAAAAGAAGGAAAAAAATGCCAGAAGCTCAGAGAGAGCAATGGCGTATGTTTTCTTCTCTCATGGGCGGAAGCTAGGTCTAAACTACAGCGGAGCGTGATCAACGGCACAGGACTGCCGGCAATCCCACCCAGGAGACCAAGGAGGGTGCAGGGCTTAGGTGCCTCGCATCATGTAAATGAATACCTATTTTTTGTTTCCTTTTTGTCTTGTTTGTTCGTTTCTCTGTCTTGGAAGGGCAAGGGGGGGGGCCTCAGGAATGGGGAGGGGGCGGAGGTCAAGGGTGAACCAATGCAGCCGTGGGACTCACTAGACACTATGCTGAGAACGAGCTATGCCGTCTGTGGGCGGGGACGGGAAGGAAAACCTGGGAGAGAGCAAGGGAAGGGCTGCCATTATCCAAGAGGAAATGTATTCACGACCTTCCGTACCTCACCTTTATCATCACGAGAGAACGAAAGAGAGAAAGATAACCGGAAGGGCTTGGCAGGGTGAGGCATGGCTGCAATCCTAACTACACGAGAGGAGAGCGTGGGGGTCACTCGGCTTGGCAGAGAAGATGGCCCTGCTGCTGTGGCTGCTGCTGCATCAGTTACAGAAGCCCTGGCAAACCCCCCAGATCGGTGGGGAAGGTGGCGCCCCTGTCCCCTGGCTCTCAGGGGACCTGGGTGGGTGGACTCAGCACTTCTCCCTGGGGGTCCTGTATGTGAAAAACCTGCAGATAGGAGGCCTCCAAAGTGGGGTACTTGGGCCTGGGGGATTCCTGGGCCAGCACGGGGCTGCTGGGTCTCCACATAGCTGCATAGCTTGCGGAGGACAGGGAAAGTTGGGGTGCAGAGCAGGAGGCCAAGGCTGCGGAGAATCGATTCAAAGGCGCAGGGCCTGCTAACAAATACTCTTATCAAATATCACAGACCTGGCCAGGCGCGGCGGGGGCGGGGGGGGGGGGGCGGGGGGGGCGGGGGGGCAGGGCTCACGCCTGCCATCCTAGCTACTCGGGAGGCTGAGAGCTGAGGATTGCGGCTCGAACCCGCAGGGACAGAGAAGTCCCCGGGAGACTCTCATTCCAATTCACCACTCAAACCCCGGAAGTGGCGCTGTGGCTCAGAGAGGAGCACTAGGCTTGAGCAAAAGATCTCAGCGACAGGGCCCAGGCCCTGAGTTCAAATGTCAGGACCGAAAGAAAAAAAAAAGGCCCACAGATATCACCACTTTAAGTTCCAGAGGCAGGAAGTAGCTTCATTCAGCTCTTTTCCTTGAAGGGGAGGCGGTGGGGGGCGGGGGGGGGGCGGTGGCTGGGTGGCTGGAGTTTGAACACAGGGCCTCAGGGCCTGCTAGACAAGCACTCTTCTACTTGAACCACGTCCCCAGCCCTTTTTGCTTTGTTTTTCGTATAGGGTCTTATGCTTTTTGCACAGTCAGCCCCAGATGCTGATCCTCAAACCTCCTGCCTCCTAAGTAACTGGGATTCCAGGCATGAGCTACCACGCCCAACACTTCCCTGCAAATTCCCGCTCTCTGTGGGCGCAGAGGACAGTGCTTTGGCCCTGCTGGGCAGTTTAATACTCCTCCAGGGGAGTATTATACAACCCGGGTCATGGACCCTTTGTCTCCTGGTGAAAGTGAATCATGTGTCACAGACCTTGTGTTTCCTGTCTGCCCTTCCCCAGCGAACGGCTGGCCTCCAGGCCGCTGGTGACCCCTGCGTTTTGTGGGATGGGGTGGGCACCAGCCTTCTATTCTGCATCCCCAGAATGGTGGCTTTGGGGGCAAGTGGGGCTGGTACTAAACCGAGAATTGGATCAACTTCACTCTGAATGAGATGATTCCAGATTGGGCGGAGGGGCGGGGGGGGGGGCGGGGGGAGGCTCCCCAAGGCCTGGGGGGAGGGGCGCTCCTTAGGAGGGAGGGGGAGGGGGCATCTGTGGACTTTGATCACGGAGGCTCTTACAAAATTGGGGACTTCTTGTGCTGGTCCTGGGGCTTGGACTCGGAGCCTGGTGCTGTCCCTGAGCTTTATCACTAAAGGTTGGCATTGCCACCCCTTGAGCCATAGCTCCACTTCTGGCTCTTTTGGTGGTTAATTGGTGCTAAGCCCCACTGAGTTTCCTGCCCAGAGCTGGCTTTGAACCATGATCCTCAGATCTCAGCCTCCTGAGCCGTCAGTATTTCAGGTGTGAGCCATGGGTGCCTGGATAGGATATTGTATGCGTATGTGTGCTAGTAATGGGGTTTGAACTCAGAGCCTGGGCCTTGGCGTTCAAAGCTAGAGCTCCACCACTTGAGCCACAGCTCCAGTTTTGGTCCCTTTTTTTTTTTTTTTTTGGTAGTTTGTTAGAGCAAAAAGTCTCACAGACTTCTGCCTGGTGGCTTTCAACCTCAATCTTCAGATCTCAGCCTCCTTGAGGAGCTAGGATCACAGGCGTGAGTCACCTGTGTCCAGCTCAAGTGACGTGTGTGTGTGTGTGTGTGTGTGTGTGTGCCAGTCCTGAGGTTTGAACTCAGGGACCGGGCACTGTCCCTGAACGTTTTTTGCCCAAGGTTAGTACCCTACCACTTGAATCACAGCTTCACTTCTAGCTGGTTTTTGGTGGTTCATTAGAGCTGAGAGTCTCGTGGACTTTCCAGCCTGGTTGACTTCAAATTGTGACCCTCCGATCTCAGCCTCCTGAGAAGCTAGAATGAGAGGTGTGAGCCACCCCGTGGGAAGGAACTTTTTTTTTTTTTTTTTTTTTTTTTTTGCCAGTCCTGGGCCTTGGACTCAGGGCCTGAGCACTGTCCCTGGCTTCTTCCCGCTCAAGGCTAGCACTCTGCCACTTGAGCCACAGCGCCGCTTCTGGCCGTTTTCTGTATATGTGGTGCTGGGGAATCGAACCTAGGGCCTCGTGTATCCGAGGCAGGCACTGTTGCCACTAGGCTATATCCCCAGCCCACGGGAAGGAACTTTTAAACATGGAACAGGAACAGCCATCAATCCCCCTCGTAAGCGTTCCCTGAAGAGAACTGGACACGCCTGTCCATGCAGGAACTCCTACACGAATGTTTTACAACACATCGTTCATAATGGCCACCGAGGGGCAAAAAGGCAAACGCTCAGCAGCTGCTGGAAAGACAAACAAAAACTGATGTGTCCGTGAGATCCAGAGGTTCGTAGTCCAAGGCTAGCCCAGGCGAAAAGTTCTCAGGGGCCCCTCTCAAGGAGGACACAGTGCTCCCACCTGCCATCTTAGCTGCATGGGAGGCTGAGATCAGGAGGATCTGGGTTCTAGGTCAGTCTGGAGAGGCAAAGTATCAAAACCTGCTGTTCCACAGAGAGCTGGGCATGGGGGGCGAGGTGTACCTATCAGCCTAGCCACCACCGGAAACCTGAAAATAGGTGGATCACAGTCCAGGCGTGCACCCTGGCAAGAAGTGAGACCCTACCTCAAAAATAACCAGCACAGCAAGAGCTGGGAGCCTGGCTCAGCGGTACAGGACCTACCCAGCAAGCATGAGGTCCAGAGTTCAAAACACAGCACAACAAAGAAGAAAGAAAGAAAGAAAGAAAGAAAGAAAGAAAGAAAGAAAGAAAGAAAGAAAGAAAGAAAGAAAGAAAGAAAGAAAGAAAGCAACTGGGCACCAGTGGCTCACCTCTGTAATCCTAGCTAGTTAAGTGGCTGGGATTGGAGGGTAAAATGCCCAGGCAGGAAAGTCCATGAGATGGACTCTTAACTCCAATTAGCCTCTCTCTCTCTCTCTCTCTCTCTCTCTCTCACACACACACACACACACACACACAGAGAGAGAGAGAGAGAAATGATGCTGTGGCTCAAGTGGTACAGCACTAGCCTTGAGTAGAAAAGCTCAGGGACAGTGCCCAGGCTATGAGTTTAAGCCCCAGTACTGGCACCAAAATAACTCAATATATAATTCTCTAGCTCATGGTTCATGTCACCATTGTGACCAGTCCATGTGAGGAAAAGACATACTAAAATCTCTGACTTCCCAGCCAACACACCAATACGTCAACCATAGAGTCAAGGACAGCTACACAACCTTGTCCTTCTGCCTGGGCAAGAGGGAAAAAAAAGAAAGACACCTGTCATTATTTCCCCATTCTTTTGTTTTGTTTTCTTATCTTGCCAGTCCTGGGCCTTGAACTCAGGGCCTGAGCACTGTTCCTGGCTGCTTTTTGCTCTACCACTTGAGCCACAGCGCCACTTCTGGGCCGTTTTCTATATACGTGGTGCTGGGGACTCGAACCCCGGGCTTCATGCATGGAGGCGAGCACTCTTGCCACTAGGCCACATTCCCAGCCCTCCCGTGCTTTTGGCCCTGTGACTTCCTCATTCTTGTGAGTGTACAGGTTGGGGGGGGGGGGGGGCGGGGGGAAGGTGGCCCAGGAGGCCCAGGGCATGCTGGCTCCCCCGCACCCCAAGGGCGGAGACTGGGCAAGGTGCCTGGCCTTGCCCCTCGACACAGAAAACCACCCCTGCCCTTGGGAAGAGAATCCTGAGACACGCTGAACGGAAGTTACAGGCTTCAAGCTGAATCAACAAGGGGGCGGGGGATGGGGGATGATTCCGTGCGCCTTGCTGTGTGGGGCCCACAGCCCAAGGCCACGGGCCGCCCAGGGGCCACGCTCCGCTCCGCTCTGCTTTGGGAATCAACCAACAAAGAGACGGCAGGATCAAGCGGGGCACCGGTGGCTCACGGGTGTCACCCTAGCTGCTCAGGAGGCTGAGATCTGAAGCTCGCAGTTCAAAGCCAGCCCAGGCAGGAAAGCCTGTGAGACTCCTATCTCCAATAAACCTGCTACCTGGCCATGCTGGGTGGTGGCTTAGGAAACGGGTACCGTGGCTAACTCGTTACCATCTGTAAAGCTCGATAAAACCTCGATCTTCAGGGACCTATATTGGCTGTACTGGGGTTTAAATTCGGGGCCTCATGCTTGTAAAGATTAGAGATAGGGGGCTGGGAATGTGGCCTAGTGGCAAGAGAGCCTGCCTCGTATACATGAAGCCCTGGGTTCGATTCCCCAGCACCACATATATAGAAAACGGCCAGAAGTGTCGCTGTGGCTCAAGTGGCAGAGTGCTAGCCTTGAGCAAAAAGAAGCCAGGGACAGTGCTCAGGCCCTGAGTTCAAGCCCCAGGACTGGCACCATAAAAAGTGTCCCACACGAAGTGATGAACTCTGATTCCCTAAGTCTCTGTTCTCTTGCTCCCTGCCTGTACTGGGGTTTGAACTTGGAGTCTGGGTGCTGTCCCTGAGCTGTTTTGCTCAAAGCTGTCCTTCTACCACTTGAGCCAGAGCTCTGCTTCTGGCTTTTATTCTGCTGGTTTAATTGGATAAGAGTCTCCGGGTCTTTCCCGCCCAGGCTAGCTTCAAACTTCAGCTCCTCGGATCTCAACCTCTGGAGTTGGTAAGATGACAGGCGGGAGCCACCATTGCTGACTTGTGGGGGACTTTGTGGCTGTTAGGTGGGTTTTGATTGGTTGGTTTGAGGAGCCTTGCTGCTGTTTCTTCTTGCTGTTTGGTTTCATTTGGGGAGGATTCGATGGGGGGGTCCCAGGCTTTGTTTTGTCTGCTCTTCTTGTTTGTTCCTTTGCCCCTGGCTGGCCCCAAACTCTCTGGGCTTGAGCAATCTTCCTGGCTCGCACGTAGGTGAAACTACAAACGAGCATCACCAGTCTCACCGAAGAAAGGATCCTGAATCTCTCACCACAAAGAGACGGCAACTGCTGGGGCGATGGACGCGTGGGACTGCCCTGCCTTCACCGGCCACACGTGCGTCGAGACATCCCACTGGGCTCCATCCATGTTGGAAGCTAAAGTACTGGCTGAGCTCTGGGCTCGTGGAAGGAGGAGACGCTGCCCAGGCTGCAGCGCAAAGGCCCCGGGGTGCCCAGCTCCTAAGACAGCCGCCACCTAGTCCTTGGCGTCCTGGTCTGTACCCATTCCTCCTATGAGACCCACCAAAGGCTCCTTCCAGGCTAAGGCCGGTGACAACCTGCAAGTCACCAACCACAGCGTCCACGCTGTTATTCCTACTGCTTGCTGAGGGCTCCAGGCTGCAAGGCCAGCCCTCCTCCCTCCCACGGTTCCCGTCATTCCTGAGCTCTAGCCACTTGCCAGCCAAGAGAGGCCGCCTCAGGCAAATTGCAGCCAGTTAGACTGCCAGAGATGGCAGCCCTGTGGATGAATGAACTGGCTCACCAGCTCATAAATCACCTCCCGCCGCCAGCCTGGCCCTGTGCCGAGAGCACGGCCCGTCTGGGAGCAGGCCGGAGAGGCGTTTCCCAAACGGTGTCCCTGGGAACCCTGAACCCCACAGGCGCCCCAGTGCAGGACTGCTCAGAGCCTTTATGGCACTGACGGAGGGGCCTGTGACTCTCCAACAGGCAGCTCTGGGGGGGCTTCCCAGCTGAGAAACTGAGGCCCTGCCACCCAGGTAGCTTTCTCCCCATCTGCTGGGCCCAGTCCCGCACACGACCCCTCGAGGGAGAGGGTGGCACCCCAGGGCCCACCGAGCCAAGGCCAGGACTGGGACTGCCCAGTGGCCTGGCCTTGGTCTCCTCCCAGAAGCCCCTCCCTCAGCCCCTCAGCTGCCCGCCTCCCTCCCCTCGGGTGGGCTTGCCGCCTTCTCCCATCTCACCCCGCCCCCTGCAGGCCATCCGAGGTCACTGAGCCCCAAGGAAGTCACCCAACAAGAAGGGGGAAGGGACAGCACAAGCCCCACCCCGGCTGTCAGGGGCCCCAGCTCTGAGAATCGCGGGTGGAAGCCAGGCTGGGCAAGAGGCTCTTATCTCCAATTAATCACCAGAAAACGGCTCAAAGAGGTAGAGTGCTAGTATTGGGTAAAAATGCTCAGGGACAGTGCCCAGGCCCTGAGCGCAAGCCCCGTGATGGAGAGAGAGAAAGAAGGAGGAGGAGGGGGCTAGGGATATGGCCTAGTGGCAAGAGTGCCTGCCTCATATACATGAGGCCCTGGGTTCGATTCCCCAGCACCACATATACAGAAAATGGCCAGAAGTGGCGCTGTGGCTCAAGTGGCAGAGTGCTAGCCTTGAGCAAGAAGAAGCCAGGGACAGTGCTCAGGCCCTGAGTCCAAGGCCCAGGACTGGCAAAAAAAAAAAAAAAAGAAGGAGGAGGAGGAGGAGGAGTACGGAAGAAGGAAGAGAGGGAGGGAGGGAGGGAGGGCAGTGGGAAGAGGAAGAAGGGGAGGAAGGGGGAGAAGCTTGAGTAACTTCCTGTATCAATCAAAATCATGGATCAGAGATGTCTGACCCGGAGTCAGGTTCCAAGCTAAGTTCTAATGCCAGCTCTGCTTCTATTAAACGAATCCGGAGGAGCCTGCCCAGGTGAGAGCCAAGAAAGGCCCCGCCTCGGGCTTCTGCACCCAGGCGCACCCAGGCCAGCCTGGCCATGGGGCCTCGGGCTCTGCTTGGAGGGAGGGTGGGCAGCCCTGTCCGGGAGTCCCCGTGCTGAATGAGCAGCCGGCGGTCCTGCCTCCAGCCCTCACGGAGGTACCCGGGCCTCTGTGACAGCCATTAATCGACAGGCCAAGGGAGCCTTCTGGAGCTTGAATGACAGATGTGAACCGCTGGTACCCAGCTATGGGTTAAGAAGAGATCAGGAACGCTTTTCTGCCTCCAACTTTGATCCTCCGGATGTTAGCCTCCAGATGTATAGTTTAGGATGACAGACAGGCATGAGTCACCAGTACCTGGCTCTTTTATTTGTTGTTGTTCCCAGTCCTGGTGCTTGGACTCAGGGCCTGAGCCAGTAACTGTCCCTGGATTCTTTTTGCTCAAGGCTAGCACTCTACCACTTGTGCCACAGCGCCATTTCCGGCTTTTTCTGTTTGTGTGTTGCTGGGGAATCGAACCCAGGGCTTCATGCATGCTAGGCAAGCACTCTACCACTAAGCCACATTCCCAGCCTGGCTCTCTTTTTTGTCCTTTGATAGGTAATCTCAAGGAACAGCTGACCGACGCTCAGCTGGTGAGTCACTAGGACCTCAGGATCTTCTGGTTTTTCTCACTCATCACGTGTGTTGTTTGAGACACACATGTAGGCAGGCATCATTTCCAGCCGGTCGTGTTGTGGTCCCACCTTGTGGATAAGAATGGAAACTGAGTTGGGGTGAGCAGGTCACAAAGGCATGGCTGCCTCCAGCAAAGAACCTGGAGCTGTGCACACTTCTGTACACACTTCCTTTGGACTTGGCGCTCACTGGGCTGGGGTTCTGAGCTGCGGGGGACACACACGGGAGGGATGCCCTGGCAGAGAACAGGTGGGTTGCTGTGAGCTATAGCCTAGAATCCATGACTCCCTGCTCTCCCCGCAATGTCCCCCTCCCTTCTCCTGGGGGCGGGTCTGCAGGACAGCTGTCCTGAGTGCTGGCGGGCACCTGTTGTTCCCACTGGGCAGAGCAGGACATGTAGAGGCTCTGGCACTGGGTGAGGGTCCAGCAAACCAACTCTGTGAGCAGGCCGATCTATAAAAGGCAGCTTCCCAGTGAAACAGGCTGTGACCCCAGACGCTGGCAGAGATGCTGCTTTCTGAGCTCCTCGCACAAAGCTGAGCCTGTGTCCCTGTGGAAAATTCCATCCCAGCCAGCAGGGCTAATGAAGAGGAAGCCAGCAGCCCTGTTTGGGCCTCCAGTGTGCTTCTGTCCCCCTGTCAGGAGAGCTCAGAGTTTTCAGAACCCCAGTTTCAAGGGCCCAAGTACACACCAGGAAAGTTCAGCAAAAGGCAGATTCATATCCCTGCCCCTAGAAAAGCTGAGTCCAAGGGACAAGGTGGGGGTACCCAGGAACCCCAAGTGCCTCTCCCAGATGGACCAACTTCACTGGTAGCCACTGTGCCCTGTAATTTAGGGTACATCAGAACATCATGGGGTACCCCAGAGAGAGTCACAGAATGGGGTCCAAAAGAAGCAAGTGGGAGCCGCCCAGGGTCCTGGCCATCCCAGGTAACTTGGCACAGCCTGGCTGGGCAGCACCACCTTCAGATAGGCCACCAGATAAGCGTGCTGTAACCCAGGCAGGCATGGTGGGCGTTCCCTATGGAAAGCCGCCTCCTCACTGCCCAATCAGGGCAGGCAGCACTGGTGAGAGTTCCCTATGGAAAGCCGCCTCCTCACTGCCCAATGAGGAGCAGGCAGCACTGGTGGGCGTTCCCTATGGAAAGCCACCTCCTCACTGCCCAATGAGGAGCAGGCAGCACTGGTGGGCGTTCCCTATGGAAAGCCGCCTCCCTCACTGCCCAATGAGGAGCAGGCAGCGCTGGTGGGCGGTCCCTGTGGAACGCTGCCTCCCCACTGCCCAATGAGGAGCAGGCAACGCTGGTGGGCGTTCCCTATGAAACCCTCCTCCTCATCACTGCCCAATGAGGAGCAGGCAGTGCTGGTGGGCGGGTCCCTATGAAAATCTTCCTCCTCCTCACTGCCCAATGAGGAGCAGGCAGCGCTGGTGGGCGTTCCCTATGGAAACCCTCCTCCTCCTCACTGCCCAATCAGGAGCAGGCAGCGCTGGTGGGCGTTCCCTATGGAAACCCTCCTCCTCCTCACTGCCCAATGAGGAGCAGGCAGCACTGGTGGGCGTTCCCTATGGAAACCCTCCTCCTCCTCACTGCCCAATGAGGAGCAGGCAGCACTGGTGGGCGTTCCCTATGGAAAACCCTCCTCCTCCTCACTGCCCAATGAGGAGCAGGCAGCACTGGTGGGCGGTCCCTGTGGAAACCCTCCTCCTCCTCACTGCCCAATGAGGAGCAGACAGCACTGGTGGGCGTTCCCTATGGAAACCCTCCTCCTCCTCACTGCCCAATGAGGAGCAGGCAGCGCTGGTGGGCGTTCCCTATGGAAACCCTCCTCCTCCTCACTGCCCAATGAGGAGCAGACAGCACTGGTGGGCGTTCCCTATGGAAACCCTCCTCCTCCTCCTCAGATTTTCACCACAGGGGAGGCCTGGCTTCTTTCCTGGAGACTCCGCCTCTCCCTCCAGGCTTTTCGCTCACCCAACCCTTCTCTGCCCTGTTACCGGCTATCAGAAAAACCCCTGGGTAGCATTGCAAGAACTTTGCAGGCGTTCCCTTCCTCTTATCCTTACCCCCAAGAGGCAACCAGCATAAAGCACAGAGGGGTCCATCACTTGCCCAGCGTCACCTAGCTAACAGCTAGGTACCAAACCGCCCAGGCTGAGCTCGGTGACACACACACCCCCCCCCCTGCATCTTTACTTTTATAGCAGAGACCTTTCTCAAATGGAATCTGTGTTTAACACCAAGACAAGACATAGGGCAAGCTGGGATTGGTGGCACACACCTGTAATCCTAGCACACCGTGAGGCTAAGTCGAGAAGTTCCAGGCCAGCAAAGGGGGGGAGAGAGAGGAGAGAAGGGGGATGGGGGGGGGGGTAGGTAGTTATCAAGGCAGAGCCACTCTGACGGAAGCAAGGGACTGTCTGCCGTCCTGCCTCTGTCTCCCCCTCCCCCTGCCCCAGAAAGATCTCCTCAGAGCTCAGGAGTTCCCAGGAACTGAGTGAGACTGTGGATGATCTATTTCCCGGCCCGAGTTACAGGTACAGAAGCAGAGGCTCAGAGAGGGAGCGTGGTTTGCTCCAGGTTACACAGCATACAGGCAGCAGAGCTACGTGACATGAACCCCGACCAAACACAGCACCTGCTGGTGGAAGCCCCGCTCACCTGGCTGGCTCACCCCAAGGCGGCCGTCGTGCCAGTCTCGGGGCTTCACCCGCGTTTTTATGGATCGCCAGGAAATGGCTGGATCCACTTAGGATCAATTAGCAAAAGCACCCCCCCCCCCCCCGCCTTGGGCTGGAATGTTGCACAGGCAGGGAGCGGTGCAGAGAGAGTAGGGGGGCAGTCCCGGCCCTCCCTGGGGCTCCCGGCAAGGGGAGGCCTGATGAGAACTGCAGTCTGGAGCCTGGGCTGCTATCGGGACCAGAAAGGCTTCCTCCCTGTGGCGGGAGCAGGGCGCCCCACCACATCAGGGAAAAGGAAGCCGGGACCAGCTGCCTGCTGGGGGCGGGGCCTCATCCTAAGGTAGGTCAAAGGTGAGGCGTACTTTGGGCTCCAGGTTGTCATTCCCTGGGTCTCTGTGAGAAGGGGGTGGGCCACCGCCAGCAGGGGATTGCTGCATCCAAGGAAGAGACAGATGGCCGCCTGATGTGATGGGCAGGCGCTGCTATGTTGCTTCCAGAATGTTCCCCCACGCTTCTCCACACCCCACCCCCAGGGAGAGATAATGCCAAGGTAACTGGGCGCGCTGTGGATACAACGGAGTCAGTCCTGCGAGTCAGGCCTAGCGGGGAGTCCTGCCCCTTCCCCCAGCCTGTGAGCCCTCTGTAACAAGGGGGGCTTCCAGCACCCTCCACCTGCAGCTGCCTCCCCTCAGGTAGCCTCCCCCCTGCCCAGCCCCACAAAGCTTCTCCCCTCCTCAGCCCCCCTCCACGCTTGTTTTGTGCTGGTTCTGGGCACCGTCATCTACTAACTTTTTCACTCACGGGCTGATGCTCTGTCACTTGAGCCACAGATGGAGGAGAGTCTCGCAGACTTTCTTGCCCAGCTGGCTTTGAACTGGGAGCCTCAGCCTCCTGAGTAGCTAGCTATGATGACAGAAGTGAACCATGGACATCCAGCACTTAGACTTTTTTATAGCAGAAAGAACGTGGGGAGGAGAGAGCAGGGTTGGAGAGACCTAGGACCACCCCCACGTTCGCAAGGCTCGAGCATCAGGTCAACCCTGATGACTTGGTACTATTGATCTGGGGTTTTTCCAGTCCCTAGACATTACTCACCATCACCACCCCATTCACGCAGGAGTCTCAGCCTTGGGCAAAAGGAAAATCAGATTTAAACATTGTGGGCCTTCTTGATTTTTTGTGTCCAAAATCCTTCATGTGGGAGGAAAGAGGAGAGAGGACAGAGACGGAAAGTCTTGAGAGTTCTGAGTGCAGAGGAGCCCTGCTTCATATCCAGGAGCCCCGGAGGAAAAGGACCAGGCCGCGGAGAGAAGCAGGGGCTCCCCGGCCCCAGCCTGCCGCGGAGGGAGCTTGATGAGCTTCTGGTCAGACACTTCCTTGGTCCCTCAGTAGCCCCTGCCTCTGTGACACAGCCTTGGGTAGAGGAGTCCCCTGGAAGGTCAGAGGCTGCGGTGTCCCTGGCCTGCTCTGCAGAGCTGGAGCCCCCAGGCCAAGGCTGTGGGCCCCCGAGCCCCCTGTCCTTGGCGGTTACTCCCAAGTCCCTGGCCTGAGCCCTCGTCCTGGAGCAGGAAGAGGACCTGGAGGAATAAAGCATTTGCTGCAGGCCAGTCACCTGCGGCTTAGACCTGCGATCCCAGCTACTCAGGAGACAAAGAGCCGAGGATCCTGGTTCAAAATCACACACGCACCTGCGCATCGCCCCCACTGCCATGCGCGCTCACCCGAGCTCGCGCCGGACATCTTCCAGTCCACACCCATTCCTGCACGCACATGCCCTCGGCGTGCCCTGCCCTGCCCCCTCCAGGGGCTGCGGAACCCCGTGGAACCCAGGCAGGGAGGAGGCAGGAGGCGGAGAGCAGCAGAGAGAGAAGGCCGAGGATCCTCCACACACACCCCCAACATGGAGGTGCCCCCAGAGCAGCCGAGGGCAGTGTCCCCCACACGCCTGCAGGAACTCCAGTGCACCCTCCGGTGGGGGTGGGACAGTGCACCCCACCACCCCCAAGGGTCCCGCCCTGCCCAGGCAGGTAGGGAAGGCTGGACTCCCACAGCCTCTGGGAGCCCTGCCAAGACAGCCGGCAGCCAAGAGATGCGCCATCTCCTTTTAAAGGAGACAGTACTTCTGGGTTCTCCCTCAGAAGGCTACAGGCCATGGAAGAAAGACTGGAACTTTCTGAAGGGCAGTTTAGGAGTACACATCCAAAGCATGGATGCCTATGGCTCATAGCTGTGATCCTAGCTACTCAGGGAGCTGAGAGAGGAAGACTTCGGTTCAAAGCCAACTTAGGCAGAACAAAATGCCAGACAGGGGGTATGGTTCAAGCGGCAGAGAGTCAACTGTGAGCAAAAAAAAAAAGTCGAATGAGAGCAAAAGGCCCTAAGTTCAACTCCCGGTACTGGCACTAACCAAAAAGAAAAAAAAAAAAGTGTATGGATGGGCATGACTTCAGCCCATCAGTCCCACTTTGAAGAAATGTGTTCTAAGGAAATACATAAATATAGCACAGGTAAGCAAAGGTGTAAGGACAGGGTATGCACTATGGCCCTGTTCAAAATTGCAAAAACTGTCCAAGCGAGCAAAAATAGAAACAATCTAAATAAATCACAACATATCCACACAATGGGATATTGTGTGGCTACATATAAAACAATTATAAAATATAGCCGTTGACTGAGGGCATTCACACAGTTGACTTCCGTGTTTTAGACTGGCTATAAGAACCTGCAAGTTAGCCAGGCGCTGGTGGCTCACGCCTGGAATCCTAGCTACTCAGGAGGCTGAGATCTGAGGATCATGATTGCCAGCCTGAGCAAGTAACTTGGAAAGAATCTCCTAGCAAACCAGTTTAGGTGGTAGAGCACGAGCCTTGAGAAAACAACAACAACAAACACTAAGGAACAGTAAGCGTTGCGGGCTGAGTTCAAGCCCCAGCATTCACACCACACACACGCACTGGAGGCATAGCTCAAGTGGTAAACCGCCTAGCCAGCCGAGGCCCTAAGTCCTTCCTGTCCTAGAAAGGTCTGCCTGTTCCTGCCTCTGAGATCCCAGACCCGGGTTGGCCGGTTGGCCGGCGGCCCCATCTGCCCTTCAGCTCCAGACCCCAACACAGGCACGCAGATGCCACACACAACACTGGGTGAACTTTTATTTGAAGTCAAAGGCACAGCCTGGAGGAGCTGAGGCAGGAACCATGGATGCCCCATCCGGACCCCCCAGGACCCCACCCTCGGCCAGGAGCAGCTGTGCCCAAGGGGCGTGGATGGGTGAGAAGAGTGCCACCCCGTTTGGGAGGGCCTCCTCCTTGCTTAGACCTAAGAGGGGAGGAGCAGGTGACATCGTGAGACAAATGGTTCAGGGGACACCCCCCCCCCGGGTCTCACTCCAACACAGGTCTTTGGTGGACATAATTGCACAGTCCATAAAGTGACATCTTGAGGGGTGCCCCCTCCTAGAAACAAGGCTTCAGGAGAGAACGGTGGGCAGGATGGGGAGAGGAGCCCTTCCCCCGGTAGGGCAGACCCTACAGCAGGCCTTTTGCCCAGACAAGGTGGTGTCTTGGAAGAGCTCCCCCTCCTCACCATGTTCCCCCCTTCCCTGCATCGCTAACTACCTGGTAAGACATAAAAAATTCTCTGCTTATAAAAATACTTCTGCTCTGTCAGGAAATGGGGTTGGGAAGAGAAGGGCGATTCCTGGGGATCGGTGCGGGGCCTCCCAGGTCACAGCTCCAGCCAGCGCTCAAGGAAGGGGTTCCTCACAGTGGCAGGGGCTAGGAGGGAGGCAGGGGGCCGTTGGCTCGGCGGGGGGCCCCTTGGCAGTGGCAGGGGCCCGGCCTGAGGCGGCAGGCGCGGGGGAGCCTCGACGGGAGGCAGCGGCACTCCGCAGCTTCTGCTTGCGCCGCTTGGCCAGGGTGCGTTCTCCACGCTCTTCAGGAAGAAGCCCTCCCGCTTGCCCCCGGTTGAAGGGCCTGGTGGGAAGGGAAGGATGAGTTCGTTCCCCGCCCCTGCCGGGCGCCGATCCCACCACGCCCGGACCTCCCGTGGCCCCTCAATCACCAGGGCTTAAGTTTTCCCGGCTCCGACGCTGCCCGCCAAGCCCCGCCCACCGCGGGGGCCACGCCCACCGCGGGCCACGCCCACCACGCGGCCCCCGCCCATCCCGTGCCCCGCTTGTAACCACGCCCGCCCGGCGGCCCCGCCCCCCGCGGGCCCCCGCCCACCCGCGGGAGGCCCCGCCCGTTCTCCGCCCCTCACCATGAAAGTGGCGTTGAGCCCCGAGCGCACGGCGGGCCCCGAGGACTCCAGCACGTCTGGCGTCCGGAGCGGGGGCGAGGAGCGCGGCGCTGCCGTCCTGCAGCCACGAGCTGCCTCGAAGCCCTCGAGCTTCAGCCGCTTGGCGGGGTCCACGGTCAGGAGCCCTGGGGGCGGGGCGGGAAAGCGCTCAGGGGAGGCCGAGGCAGAGCCCCCACGGAGAGCCGTGACCGTGAGAGGGCTCGCCCCGCCCCTTCCAGGCTCCCCGACCTCCGCTCTCACCTCGGACCAGTTCCTTGGCTTCGTCCGACACGCCCTGCCAGGCTTCCCCATCGAGGGAGAAGCGGCCCTCCCGGATCTTGCACATGATCTCAGCGGCCTGGCTCTGCCCGCCCTGGCCCGAGGCCCCCTGGAAGGGGACCTGCCCCGACAGCATCATGTACTAGGATAGGAGGTGGGGAGCGTGAGGCCGGGCGGGCTCCGGGGCTCAGGCTGCGCCCTCAGCCCGCCCACAGAGCCGCTCACCCTCTCCACCTCACGGGGCGCCCCCCCCCTCCGCCCTCCCAGCCAGGCTCCGAGGGGGCGCGGCCCCTACCAGAATGACGCCCAGGCTCCAGAGGTCGCAGGACTCGTCGTAGCCCTGCCGCGCCAGCAGCTCGGGGGCCGCGTACTGCAGCGTGAAGCAGGGGGTCTGCATGGGCCCCGCCGGGCTCTGCGGCCGCAGCCGGGCGAACCCGAAGTCGATGATCTTCACGGGGGCGCCGGGCGTGTCGTCCGCGTACAGGATGTTCTGGGAGGGCGGCAGGCGCGCGGGCCGCGGTCAGAGGCCGGAGCCCCGCGCCGCGCGGGGCGCGCGAGCCCGGCCCCGCGACGCCCAGACCCCGGGCCCACCTCGGGCTTGAGGTCGCGGTGCACCACGCCCGCCTCCTCGTGCATGAAGCTCACGGCCGACACGAGGCTGCGGAGGATCTGGCTGGCCTCGGACTCGCTGAAGTGCCGCTTCTTCCGGATGTGCTCCAGCAGCTCCCCGCCGCGCAGCAGCTCCAGGACCAGGTAGGTGTGCAGCTGCGGGCGGCGGCGGCGGGCCGGGAGGCCGGGTCACCACGCGCCGCCCTCCCGGACCCCGCCCGGGGCCGCCGCGCGGGGCCTCCTCCAGCTCCCCTCCCGCCTCCCGGGGGGCGACCCGAGGCCCCGCCCCCACCGGCCTGGCCCCGCCCATGGCGCCCGAGGCCCCGCCCCGCCGGCCTGGCCCCGCCCCCGCTACTCCCGAGATGGCGGGAGGGGGGCGCCCCACCTGGTCGTGATGCACTTCGTGCAGATTCACCACGTTGGGGTGCGTCTGGCACAGCCGCAGGGCGGCCACCTCGCGCTGCGTGTTCGCCTCCAGCCTGGGGGGGTCGGGAAGCGGGGGCTCGGTGCTGCTCGGCCCCGCCGGTGCCGCCCCCCCCACCCCGGCTCCCGGGCCCCGCACCCCCGCTCCCCGCCCCGCACCTGCGGCTGAGGATCTTCACCGCGAACTCCTGGCCGCTCTGGCGCTGGCGACAGCGGCGACACACGGAGAAGCTGCCCTGGCCCAGCGCGGGCTCCCGCAGATCCAGCTCGTACTGCTGGAAGAAGGGCGAGTCCTGGGGGCGAAGGGGGCGCGGCCGTCCGTCAGAGGCCCCGCCGCCGCCCGGCGCGCACCGCAGGGTCCCCGGGCCCGGACTCCCACCCACAACACCGCCTCCCCGAACCCGGGGCCGGCCCACCTGCATCATGGCGCTCCTGGCCACCGCCGCCCGGCCCGGCCGGTCTCCGGGGCCCGGCGCCTCCAGCGCGTCGGCCATCACCGCGTTGCTGTGGTCGAATAGGATGGATGGCGCCACGAAGGAGTAACCCTGCAGGGGGGAGGGGCGGAGGTGGGGGGGGGTGAGTAGCACGGGAGAGGGGGTGCAAGACCCACACCCGCCGCCAGGGGTGGCAGGGGGAAGACCCCATAGAAAGCCAAGGGCAGTGTTCCCGGGGATCTTCCACGTGTGGGCACGTGTTGTTTTTCCCCACCTCCTGTTAGAATCACTCAGCCGTGTTTGTCCCCCAAGGGTTGGTCTATGACCCCTCCTCTCTCAGGTCAGTGAGCCCCCCAAGGGCCTCGCACAGGGTCATTGCGTTTGGTGGGAAGTGCATGAAAGGACTACACCCACGGCCGACACACTTGGTCTAGGAGAATTCTGCTGGATCTGCCGGGGAGGGGAAAAGCTATTTCTCCTTTTCAAACCAGATCTCATCCTCCCCTCAAGGCAAAGCGGGCAAGGCAGGGCATAGGACACACACCCTCTCTTCTGTCCCCAGCACCAGGAAAAAAAAAAGAAAGAAAACAAAGCTACATTTCAAATACTTTCAAAGAGTCATTCTTACTACATGAATTTGATTTTTGTGCTGGTACTGGAGTTTGGACTCGGCCTGGTGCTGTCCTTTTAGCTTTGGCACTCAAGGCTAGCGCTCTACCACCTGAGCCACAGCTCTGCTTGTTGCTTTTTAAGGTGTTTTAACTGAAGATGAGGGTCTCCTGGGCTCTCCTGCCTGGGCTTGCTCCCAGCCTTGATCCTCAGATCTCAGCCTCCTTGAGTAGCTGAGATTACAGGCGTGAGCCACCAGTGCCTGGCCTATGTGTTGTTTTGTTCCCGATTGGAACTGTAGTCCCCCTGCCCTCTAGGATGAGGACAAGTTTCTGCTTGCGTGGCTCATTGATACGTATGACCCCAAGACCAGTGCCGAGTACCTGTTTTTGGAGGGATTTTTGTTGTTGTTGGTTTTGTTTTGTACTTAGCAGGACTCAGGCTTGAACTCAGGGCTATGCATCCAAGATGAGCTTTTCATGCTCCTGCTGGTGCTTTAGCACCTGAGCCACTCCACCCATCAAGCATTTTACTAGTTAACTGAAAAGAGTCTTGAGGAATTTTCTAACTAGGCTGGTTTCGAACCTTGAGCAATGCCACCAGTTAAGCATTTTAGCGGTTAATTGGAGACAGAGTGTGGAGGGGTTTTCCGCGCGGCCTGGCTTGCAACCTTGGTCCTCCTGAGTGGCTAGGATTATGAGTGTAAGCCATCTGCCCCTGGCTCAGTACACATTTTTGAAACATTACAGGAATGAATGCAATGACTCGCAAAAAAAAAAAAAGTGATTTTCTTCTTAGACTGAGAAGATGCAACAAGGGCCATTTCAGCACAAAGTTGTCCAAATGTTATGTGGTTTTACTGTCGTGTGGGGTTTTGTTGCTGTTGTTGGCTCCTTTGTTTTTGCAGCACTGAGGTTTGAACTCACTTAGGGCCTGGCACTCGAGCCATACATCCCCTCAGCCCCAATACTGATCTGCTCTTATTTTAAAAAGTATGGGCCAGATGCTCATTCTTCTCTTCCTTTGGGAGAGTAAGAGAGAGAGAATAGTCTGGGTGGCAAAAAAATAAATAAAAAGCAACCGTGGGCCATGTCCTTTGAGATCAGACCTCTTCCTCTCTGGGCCTGGGAACCAAGCACACAGTTCCTGCCGTAGGGGGCTTCAGACCTGTCAGGACAGCGGGGTAACTAGTTGTTGGACAGAAGGCATCTTCTGCAGAGGGCTGTGCACGTGGAGAGAGTGGCCCGGGTGAATGGGCAGCGCAGGTGGCTATGGCGGGACGGCACTGAGTGTGCTAAGGCACAGGGCCTGGCCGGACACCTCTGAGACATGGGTGGCGCCCAGTAGAGCATCACAGAGGATGAGAGCGAGCACACGCCCCGAGAGCGCCAGGGGCCTCAAACGCTGGACCAAGGCACGTGGCTTATCCAAGCAGCCTGAGCCGTCTGCCCGCGCTGATACTGGGACTCGAACTCATCAGGGCCTTGGCGTTTTCACTGAACTGTGTTGCTCAGGGCTGGCACTCTCCACTTGAACCACAGATCCACTTCTGGCGTTCTGCGTAGGCTGGGTTTGAGCCACAGTCCTCAGGTCTCAGCCTCCTGAGTAGCTAGGATGACAGGCGTGAGCCACCGGCGCTCAGAGGCCTGAGCTTCTAAGCGGGGGCGTGCTGTGTGCTGCGGCAACAGGCTGCGCAGCTGTATGGGCAATACACGCATCGCGTCTCTCCCTGTGTGCCACTTCATAATTCTAAAACTATTAATAAAAACCTGAAGGGCTGGGAATGTGGCTTAGTGGTAGAGTGCTCGCCTCGTATACATGAAGCCCCGGGTTTGATTCCTCAGCACCACATATACAGAAAACGGCCAGAAGTGGCGCTGTGGCTCAAGTGGCAGAGTGCTAGCCTTGAGCGGGAAGAAGCCAGAGACAGTGCTCAGGCCCTGAGTCCAAGCCCCCGGACTGGCAACAGAAAGAAAACAAACAAAAACAAAGCCAAACAACAAACAAACTAAAAGGAAAAGACAGCACAGTGACTCACAGGTTTCTCTGTAAAGGGATAAAACCACATTCCTAGCCGGACCAGCAAAAACAAACAACAACAACAATAAACGTGAATAATGTTCTGGGTAACAGAAAGCCATATTTTTATAGAACAAGGAGGTGGTGGGGTAGAAGGGAAATGGAACACAAAGTCTGAAGATAACCCATGAGCCATCGGACACAGGCGTTATCATGGTAGTCTACACCTGCAGACCCTACGTGTGGGGGTGTATGGTGTCCTGGCCGAGGCCCCCCCCCATAAGGCAGAGGCCGGCAGCAGGGTCTTCCCTTCTGCCTCTGGGGACCCATGGGTTCCCACTCACCTGGAAGATTCGAGGGTCCCCAGGCAGGGGGCTGCCAGAAGGGGAGTAGACAGGTTCCAGCCGGGTAAACTCTTCCGCAAAGTTGCCCACATCCAACTCCGAGCGGATCTGGGGCTGGAATGGGGCTGGGATCTTCCTGGCAGCCAAGGCAGCCCAATCTAGCCCCTGGGAAGAAGGAAACAGAGGGGAGGGGTCAAAGGGACGGGCAAGACGGGGAGACCCTGCCACTCTCAGGCCCCCTCCCCGGGCAGCTCTCCAGCGAGGCCAGGGCATAGCTGGCATTGGGGGTAGGCAGCGATTCTAGCCTCCCCGGCAACAGTGCAGCCCCCCAACATTGGCACACAGCTCTGGAACCTGTAGCAGGGTGGCTAGGAAAAACAGATCTGTCTCCTTCCAGATAAATTTTGATCTGGAAGGATCCGGGTCTGGAACTGATGGGGACCCTTTTAAGGTCTCATGATAAAGCCCAGTGCAGAACAGTAGAACCAACACACACAGTCTGAGCAGCTAGATGCAGCCTTCCCGGAAGTCGGGATACGTTTCCTCAGACTTTGCACTCACGGTATTGAAAACAAGCCCTTTTGTGTTTCAACTAGTATGGCGGAGTGTTTCACTTGCTTCCCCATTATCCGATCCCCCTGTCCTTCTTAGTCCTGGAGTCACAATTTTATTCTAGGAAAAGACGGAATGAAAAGAGCCCCCCTCCGGTCCATCCTCCGCACCCGGCATGGTACCCAGGGTGGGCTCAAAGGAAGCGCCCTCTACCTGGCTCTGCGCTCCTCCCCCTCCCCCGCCCTCCACAGAGGAGGCGCTTCCAGGCCAAGCTTGTCTGAAAGACTCAGGGCCGGCGCTCAGCACAGGTGACTGCTGCTGGCCACAGTTCCGGCTGCCACAGCAGACTAACAGCAAACCCGAAGCTTGAACAGAACGTGGCCACCGTGTCCCTAGCCCTGAGTTCGAATCCGAGCTCCATCACTGCCTGGTTGGGTGATGTTGGACAAATGGCCCTCCGCTTCTGCATCCATAAAGATGGGGCCAATCGGAGTAGTGCCGAGGATTGTAGGAAACTACGTAAGCGAAGGGCCGACACGCAGTAGGTCTTCACTGGGCGGGGCTGGCCACACCCGCCGAACCCGAGCCACAGGGGCTGGCAAGGGGGCAGAGTGCACCACACTCCAAACCACGCCAGTTCTCAACAAGGGAGCAAAAGCCCACCTGAGTTACAGGCTCAAAGACCGCAGGAGCCAAGCAGGAAGCCTCGGTAGCACGCGTGTGGGCCAGTTGCCCGGCTAGATTGTCACCAGGGCCAGGACTTGTTCCCACTTCCACATCACTTACCTGTGTCGCTCTGTGGGTGAGTGCGTGCACGCCTGTGATGTGGACTCAGGGCCTTGTGTTTGAGCCATGCCTCCGTCCCCCCCCCCACCCGGGGCAGGTCGCCAGCCGTCCTGGGGTTCATCCCGAGTAAAGGACAGTCCAAGCCATCCTCCAGGCCCTCCCAGGTCCCATGGTCCATCCACGACCCTAACTGGAACTCATGTGCCAGCTCTGTTTTTGTTTCGTTTTTTTCTTGCCAGAACCAGGGGTTTGAACTCAGGGCCTCGCATGGCTTGTCTTTGCCGGCTTGGCCGATGTTCATTTCAGTCACTGTGGGGCTGGTTATTTTGGAGATGGAGTCTCTCCGACTTTTCCGTCCAGATCGCTTACCGTGACCCTCCAGCTCTCAACCTCCTGAGTGAGCACCCCGTTTCTAAGCTAGCTCTGATGAGGATGGAGGAGACCGTGTCCCCCACTTCCCCCGGCACCCCCCGGAGCAGCAGCCTGGGCGTATGCGCAGCCAGTGCAGGAGTCTCGGGGTGGAGGCCTCACCTGGAAGAAGGGGTGGCTCTTGACTTCCTGTGCCCCCTGGGGACCGGCGCCCAGCCTCTTCTGAGGATCCTTACACAGCAGCCTCTTCAGCAGGTCCTGCGCCACGGGCCCAATCCGAGGGGGGAAGGGAGGGGAGCACTTCAGGATCCGTCTGGGAGGATGGGTGGGGTGTCAGGGGCAGCAAGCCCCCCCCCACCGCCCACCGCCCACCGCCCAGCTCAGACAGGCCCTGCAGCCCTTCCCCACCCTCCACGACCAGCCCCCCTCACCGGGACACCTCGGCCTGCGTGTTCCTCTCCCCCTCCAGTGTGAAGGGCGAGGCGCCCGTCAGCAGCTCGAAGAGCAGGATGCCCAGGCTCCACCAGTCTACAGCCTGCAGGGTGGGGCCGGGGTGAGGGCCGAGGGCCTCCCCACCTTCCACCCCCACCCCCCGCCCCCGCCTACTCGCCAACCCACCTTGCCATGCCCGGCCTTGCTACGGATGATTTCGGGGGCCATGTACTCGATGGTGCCGCAGAAGGAGAAAGTCCGTTCTTTCTGGGAGGACAAGAGGATAGCCAGGCCTCTCCTGTACCCCACCAGCCCCCCAATGCTGACAGCAGAACCAGCGACAATCGAGGATCCAGTGGCAGGAACTTTGAGATCTCTCATCTCTGAACCCCCACAATGCAGGCAAAAAAAGCAGAAGACACGGGGAGGCGGAAGGGGAGCCTCGCTCACCTCCTCGGTCAGGAACTCCTTGCTCAGGCCGAAGTCCGTGAGCACGATGTGGCCCTCGGCGTCCAGAAGCACGTTCTCCAGCTTCAGGTCTCGATAGATGATGCCCAGCTGGCAGGGGCGAGAGCGACGCTGGGCTTCCCGCCTTCAAGCCCTCCCCAGCCCCGGGGCCCCATCCGGGACAAGGAGACCGCCGTGTGACAAAGCTTCAGCTGGGGTGCGTGAGTGGTCCCGGAAGCGCTGGGCCCATACACAAGCAAGGCCACCGCAGATACACAGCAAGAAGGAGGCCCCGGGAGAAGGAACAGGCCAAAAGGGACTTGCAGACAGAAGCGCCTGTTCAAAGGGCCCCATTTCAGCCAAGCACAGGGGGCTCACGCCCCTAATCCTAGCGACTCAGGAGGCTGAGATCTGAGGATCGCAGTTCAAAGCCAGCCCAACGAGAAAAATCCATGAGACTTTTTTTTTGTCAGTTATAGGCTTGAACTCAAGACCTAGGCGCTGTCTGTCATCTTTTTTTCTTTTTTTCCCATTCAAGGCTAGCACTCTACCACTTAGAGCCACAGCACCACATCTGGTTTTCTAGTGGTTTATTTGAGATAAAAGTCTCACCGACATTCCTGCCTGGGCTGACATTAATCCTCGACCCTCGGACCTCAGGCTCCTGAGTAGCTAGGATTACAGGAATGAGCCACGGGAGCTTGGCCCAAGAGACTTATCTCCACTTAACCGCCAAAAAAGCCTGAAGTGGAACTGAAGCTCAGGCCTCGAGGCGCGCGCGCACACACACACATACACACACACACACACACACACACACACATACACACACACACACACACACACACGCCTCATTTCAAGGAGGCCTTGGCAGCCAAAGCCTGAGGTCTCCGTTTGAGGAAGTTCTGGTTAGGTATCCCCAAGTTCCTGCCAGAGGAAAGCCCCTTGCAGGAGGCGCCAAAGGAGGAGAGCTTCCAGGCAGCCCTGAGGCTTCTTCCCAGGGGGCCTGCACAAGCAGCTCATCTTCACCCAGGCTACCACAGGGCACTTCCAGGAAGCCTAGAGACAGACTGGCAGCTGCCATGTTTGCAGATCCCTCATCAGCCCCAGACCTCACAGCAACCACCAGGAACCACATCCTCACCCACCTTGTGCAGGTGCTCCAGGGCCAGGACGATCTCACCCCCATACACCTGCACCTCGGCCTCCTTAAAGTACTGGCGCTGGTAGAGGTGGGTGAACATCTCGCCGCCACTCACATAGTCTGGAGGTACAACGGCAGTTGGCATCTGCTCCCTTGGGTGGCCTCCCCTGTCCCTGTGTGCCTCCCTCCGCCCAGGTCGGGAAGTGGCACCTCCTCACCCAGGATGAGGTGCAGCTTGGCATCCGTCTGGAAGGCGTAGTGTAAGGTGACCAGGAAGGGCGCCTGGCGTACCAGCTCCAGCACAGAGCGCTCGGTGCGCGTGTGCTCCTGCGTCTTGGCGCGCTGTACCAGGGCTGCCTTGCGCAGCACCTTCATGGCATACAGCTTCCCCGCGTCGTGCCCACCCGCCTTCCGCACCAGGAACACCTTCCCGTAGGCTGTGGGAGCATGGTGGGGGGGGGGCTGTGAGTGGGAGGGCGGTGCAGAGACTGCTGGGGGTGGAGTATGCAAATTGGGGGTAACAGGTAGGTACGCAAGATGTTGGCAGAGCCTTCTTTGGAAAAGGTGTGCCCACCCCCGGAGGGTGCGCGGTTAAAGCCAGGGAAGTGATGGGCACGGCAGCTCGGGGAGTTTGCAATTCCTGGGAGGCGTGGGGGGGGGGGCGGGGGAGAACATGTGCCAACCTGCCAGAGATCAGAGGGATGGGAAGCGCTGCAAACGCAAGGCAGAGAGGCCAGGTGCGGCTACAGGCCGAGGAGGGCCGTGCAGACTGGGGCCTGGGAGTTTGTAAGATGTAGTAGGGCGCAGAGCGTGGGAACCGCAGGGGGCTTTTGGGACGGGGCGGGGCTATGCAAATTATGGGGATGGGGCGGGGCTATGCAAATCGAAGGGGGCTCGGGGAGGGGCTATGCGAATCGCAGGGGGCTTGGGTGTGGGGAGGGGCTATGCAAATCGCAGGGGGCTCGGAGAGGGGCTATGCAAATCGCAGGGGGCTCGGGGAGGGGCTATGCAA
The DNA here is from genome assembly GCF_023159225.1 of Perognathus longimembris pacificus. NCBI lineage: Eukaryota > Metazoa > Chordata > Mammalia > Rodentia > Heteromyidae > Perognathus > Perognathus longimembris. The sequence goes on along the minus strand of NC_063173.1, from coordinate 57,485,016 downwards.
ATCGCAGGGGGGCTTGGGGACCGGGAGGGACCGTGCAAATCACGCAGAAAGCTGGCAAATCGAGGCCAGGGCAAGCACGTACAGGACCCGGCAGGGCGGAACGATGTCCAGGCAGAGCGTCCTGGAAGAGGGCATGGAACCCCCGGCACTGGAGGGCGGGGTGCCGGGAAAGGTGGGGGGAGGCCTCCTCAGTGGCCCTGGCCCAGGCCCAGACGAGAAGAGGCCCAGAGCACTGCGCCCGGGGGGCACCCGCCCGGCGGTTGGGGGTCCTCACCTCCCGTGCCCAGCACCTTGAGCAGCTCGAAGTTCTCCACGCTCACCTTCTCCTCGTGCCCAGTCAGATTGGCTGCGGGCACAGGGGGTGGGTGAGCCCGGCCGGCCCCCGACCCCCTCCCCGGCTCCCGGGCCAGCCCTCGCCCGACCCCGCACCGACCGTCAGTGATCCGCAGCTCCACGGCGCGGCCCTCGTCCTCATCCTCGTCCCCCATGGCAGGCGGGTGGCCGGGGGCCGCGCGCGGCTGGGCTCCGGGCGGCGCCGGTTACATGGCGGCTCCGGCCGGGGCGGGTGCTTCCTGGTGCCGCCCCTGGGGCCGAGCGGGCGCCGGCGCCGCCTCCCGGCTCCCCGCCCCGCGGCCTGAGTCAGGCGGCAGGAACGTGACCGCGCCGGGCCGGCTCGGGGCTGCAACCCGGGGGACCCCACTCAACCTTCCTGGGGATCTGGGAACGCTGGCGGCGCCCCCGAACCTGGTGTCAGCCCTGGATGCCAGCCGCAGCTGGGGTGGGGAGGGCAGGGGGGAGGGGGCCCACCGGTGCCCACCGGGCACAGAGCCCTCCCCCTCCTTCCTCACCTCTGTGTCCCCATTCCCCCCCCCCGCCCGCCCCCTGACCTCAGGCCCAGGGTTGCCCACACACTGTGGCCCGGCGCTCCTGACCCATCAGTGTCTGGTGTCTGGTGCTGGACCACAGGGACCACAGGGAGGGGACCTGACACCGAGGAGGAGCGCCCATGGCGAGGTGCAGCCGCTCTCCCGGCCGCTCAGCCCCTCTGGAGGTGGAGATGGGGGGGGGGGGCGGTTCATTTCAAGGCCAGCACAGGTCAAAAGCTATCAATACTCCACACCTCAATACACAAGCCTGGCGTGCTGATTCACACAGCCAGCAAGTACAGCCACCAGGACCAAGGTCTGACAGGGCCAGGCAAAAGCACAAGACCGGCTCAAAAAATAACTCAAGTGAAAAGGACTGGGGGCATGGCTCAAAAGGTTGAGCACCTGCCTAGTGACCCTGAGCTCAAATCCCAGGATGATTTTTTTTTTAATCTTGTGTGTGTATAAGTACTGGGGCTTGAACTCAGGGCCTGGACGCTGTCCCTCGGTGTTTTCACTCAAGGCTAGCAGTCTAAACTTGAGCTACTGCTCCACTTCTGACTTTTTCTGGTGGTTAATCGGAGATGAGAGTCTCACAAACTTTCCTGCCCTGGCTGGCTTTGAATGCGGATGCTCACATCTCAGCCTGGGATTGCAGCCAGGAGCCACCAGGGCCTAGCAATTGATTTTTTTTTTTTTAATAAATAGTCCTCTGGAGAGGTCCCTTCTTTTTGTTTTGTTTTGTTTTTTTGGCCAGTCCTGGGCCTTGGACTCAGGGCTTGAGCACTGTCCCTGGCTTCCTTTTGCTCAAGGCTAACACTCTGCCACTTGAGCCACAGCGCCAGTTCTGGCTGTTTTCTGTATATGTGGTTCTGGGGAATCGAACCCAGGGCCTCATGTATACGAGGCAAGCTCTCTTGCCACTAGGCCATATCCCCAGCCCGAGAGGTCCCTTCTTATCAGGCCTAGAGACCCTGGGTGGCTCATCCCAGAGAGGGTCGGGCAGCCGACACGGAGGCCCATAGCAAAGTCTCCTCAGTTCTTCCCCTGGCTGGAGGCCAAGGGGCCACCGGACTCCACTAACCTATGAACATCTTGCTGAGGAAAAGGGAGCGGGGCTGCAGAAAGTCCCGCTGGGGAGGCAGGTTGCCCTGGGAGAGAGGACTACTCACCTCTAGACTCAGCTGCCTCATCCAAGCCCCAGGCAGCCCCACCCTCCCCTGGGCAGCCCCAGGTACCCTGACTCATATCCTGCCGCCCAGCCCAATTGTCCCCCTTCCCAGGCGTCACCCTCTAGAGGCTCGGGTCAGAGATCTGGGGTGCCTCCCAGGCTGGGTCAACCCCAAAGGGCCAGAGGAAAGAAGACCAAGAGGCAGGAAAATGGGAACCAGGAGAAGGTACCCTGGGTGAGGGCGGGGTCATCCTAGTCCCCGCCCACTGGTGGCGACCCAGCCGGCGCCACTGGCATATCCAGGTTATGGCAAAGGCCAACTGGCCACGCCCCAACCTCCTTGGCTGCTGAGTATAGGCAGGAGCCCTCTGGCATCCACTCCACCAAACAGAAAGTGTGCCGCTGTCCCTCCTGCCCTTCCCCCACACAGCCGGCGGACACACAGAAGGTTCCAGGGGGTGGCATTGCAGCTTTATTCTCCCGTCTCTGTCTCTCACATCCCAGCTGAGGCTCAGGCTTCAGCCCAGGCCCCAGCCCCCAGGGAATGGGCCTTGGCTCCCCGTCTGCATCGTGGAGGGGGCTCCCTTGCCCACTCCTGCCAGCCTCCTGAAACTGGGGTATCCCCCAGAGACCGTCTTCTCAGTGACGGCCGCATGGCAGGGCCTGCTACCCGACCTGGGGCCGCGCGTGTGGGCCAGCCATCCCCCCGGTCCACGGGCTTGTCCCAGCTCCGCCGCAGAGCCCCCGGCCGGGCTGCAGGGGACCTGCAGCCCCAGTCCTCTCTGTCCCAAGTCTCCCCTCGGGCACCGTGGCTCCCCAAGCACTTGGGCTGCCTGGGGCCGTAACAGGTACTCCCCTGGCAAGAGGGCTGTACTCCCAAGGGCCCTGTCCCCATGGTGTCACTGGCTGAGGGGACGTTTCTCCAGTTCTTCATGGCCTAGAGGGAAAAACTCAGCTCAGGTGGGGCTCCCTAGGACTCCCCGCATTCAGGGCGGCTCATGGGGCCCTGCCCCTCCGCCCACCCTCTGCTCCTCAGGCCTACGGTTCACCAGCTGTACCCACCAGTCCTCGAACACATCAAGCTCCTACTAAACTCTCCCTTTCCGCTCCCACTGCACCTCTCCGATGAGATCTACCTACCCCAGCACCCTCAGGAGACTCCACCCTGCTACTGGGCTCTGAAGGCTCACGTCTGACATCCCAGCTACAGAGATTGGAAGGGCTGTGATTCAAACCCAGCCTGAGCAAACACGTCCATCGACCTCCTTCTCCGTCAATAGCTGGGTATGGTGCTGCGTGCCTGTCACCCTAGCTATGTGGGAGCCGAGGTCAGAATAGAGGTTCCAGGCCCAAGCAGTCAAGTCTTTAAGATTTATCTCCACGGAAGACGCCGGGCATGATCGCGCATGTCTGTCGTACCAGCTACAACAGAAAGCTGCAAAGGCGGATCGAGGCCCAGGTGCGCGTGTGGGCAGGAAATAAGGCCCTATCTCAATGACAGCCGGTGCACAAAAAGGACTGGAGGGACTCCGGGGTAGAGTGCTTGGCCTGGCAACTGAGAAGCCCTGAGTTCAAATCCCGGTCCAACTTGCTCACCAGCACCCCTGCCCGTCTCCCTGCTCCGCTTTCTCTCCTGGGCATCAGCACCCCCAGCAAGAGCGGCTGAGCTGCATGCAGAAGGCCCGGCAGCTGCTCCGTGGCTGATCCAAACTGACTTCAGCAACTTAGCACAGAAAGTCAAACACCGGCGACCACTGACGGTGTAAAACCGCACTTGTTTAGGCAAACTGAGTTAAAGAAAATGTCACTAAGATTCATTTTACTTATCCTTTGGTCTTTTTTTTTTTTTTTTAAGATAGGTTCTCCTCTGTAGACCAAGATGAACTTAAGCTTTACTTCTCCTGTGTCGGGATTACAGGCACGCGATATTAGGCCTGGCTCTCGCATTGTATTTTTTTCTTTTTTTGCCAGTCCCGGGACTTGAACTCGGGGCCTGAGCACTGAGCACTGTCCCTGAGCTTTTATGCACAAGGCTAGAGGTTGACCACTTGAGTCACAGCTCCACTTCCAGCATTCTGATTGCTTATTTGTTTGGAGATGGGAGTCTCATGGACTTTCCTGCCTGGGCTGGCTTTGAACTACGATCCTCAGAGCTCAGCCTCCGGAGTAGCTAGGATTATATAGGTGTGAATCATTGGCACCCTGCTGCTTCACATCATATTTCTATTGGACAGAGCCTCAAACTCTCACTAGGCTTTTATTTTTACTCAAGGCCAGAGCTCTACCAGTTAAGCCGCACCTCCAGCTCCAACTTTTTGCTGGTTAATTGGAAATAAGAGTCTCATGGATTTGTCTGTCCCAGCTGGTTTCAAACTAGGATCCTCAGATCTCAGCATCCTGAGTAGCTAGGGTTACAGGCGTGAGCCACTGGCGCCCAGGCAGACAATTATTTTTATGCCTAGTGTTTTCTGTCTGCCTCTCCCACACTAGAATGTTCCCTGCTGGATACCCAACAGCACACCAGAGGGAACTTGGTAAAGTGGACAGGTAAGAGACTGGATGGGTAAGGTCTGCCGGGAGCCCTGGGTAGGATGGCTCCCTCCTTCCCTCCTTCCCCACGCCCCTACGTACCCTCTCCAGTTCCACCTGCTTCGTGTTCCGGGAGGGTCTCAACGGAACCGTCCCACTCCACGCCAGATCCTGGGGAGCACAAAGTAGCTGCTGGGCCGGGGGACCCTGGGCAGGGCTCTGGGGAGCATGAAACACGGGAAGGAAGCCTCCCCCCGAAGGCTAGGGGGACAAAGAGGAGCCACAGCCTCGGCCCTCACCTTTGCCACGGGCACTGGGTGCCCCCAGGGGGCCTGGCCGGCGCTGCCGGAACCGCTGGCGCGGGGTGTCCCCTGGGCTGAAGGACTCCGAGCTGCGCCCCACGTGGAGGCGGGAGCTGAGCTTCCTCCGCTGCCTGCCTGCCAGGGTCTCCTCTCCCAGGCAAAGGGAGCTCTGGGCCCGGCGCACGGGGGCTGGTGAAGAGGACCCTGCGGGAGGGAGGCGATGCGGGGAGGGGTCGGCTGGGGGCAGAGAGGCTCAGAGCGGGTGGGGAAGCGGCCGGGCGGGCCAGGGTGGTCTCAGGACGCAGGGCCTGTGCTGGCTCAGGCCCTACGCCTTGTGGGATCTTGGGCCTTCCCTCCCCAACCTGGGCCTCAGTTTCCTCCTCTGCCATCCAGGATACATGGCTTCTCCCTAAAGGGCTGGGGGCGCAGAAGCACTGACGAGGGGGACACGGGGGAGAGGGACGGACAGGCCAGACAGTGCAGGAGGCGCGGGAAGGGGGGGGGCACACGGGATAGGGACCCCCTGAGTACCTGAACCTCCCCAGACCCACCTGTCCCATCTGCCTCCCTGCCCCGGGGGAGCTCCGTCTCCAGGGGTCCCCCCAGGCTCTCAGTGCTGCCAGCCCCATCAGCCCTCAGGCGCGGCCCCCCAGGGAGGGGGAGGGCCCCCTCCCGCCGGGGCCGCATCAGCCTCTTCACCTTGTCTGCCAGCCAGCTGCCCTTCCTGGGAGCAAGAGGGCACAAGAGGGGGGTAAGGTGGGAGGGAGGGGGGAGGCGAGAGAGGAGGGGGGGTGGGAAGGGCAGCCAGGACCGGGCCAACCCTCGCTGGGGCCTGCACCCCGTCTGGGCCAGGGGCCGAGGGCTGGGCAGGGCCGGGCAGGGCCAGGTGGGTATTCGCACGCCCCTGGCCCCCCGGAGGAGGTGGGGCGCCCTCACTTGGTGCGGGGCAGAGGCCCGGGCTCCAGCACACGATATTGGTCCATGATCTTTTCTACCAACTTCTGCTTCTCCCGGCGCAGGGCGTTCAGTTGGTCCCTGGTTTGGGGGGGGGGGGGCGGGGAGAGGTGGGCATGAGGCCTGGGGTGGGGGGGGGGCACAGGGGAGGGAGATTCGCCCGCGGGCCACCTGCCCTCGGGGGGCTCACAGGTACTCGCGCTGCTCCCGGTGGAGGTGGTCGCGGCTCTCCAGGCTGCGCTCCAACAGCTCCCGGTTCTCGCGGCTCAGGGCCTGCACCTCGGCCAGCAGCTGCCGGTTCTCCTCCTCCTGGGCGCTCCGCAGTTGGGTCAGCAGCTGGGGTGGGGGGGGAGGAGGGCAGGACAGGGGTGAGCCCAGCTCAGGGGCACCCCGGCCGGCCTCAGTGGTCGCACGCGCGCGACCTCGCACCGCGTGGTGGTCGCACGCACGCACGCGCGCATGCGCACCTCGCACCGCGTGGTGGTCGCACGCACGCACGCACGCGCACGCGCACCTCGCACTGCGTGGTCAGGCGGCAGGCGCTCAGGTCCAGCTGCTGGTTGGACTCGCGCAGCTTCTGGCTCTGCATCTCCAGCTGCGCCCGCTCCAGCTCCAGCCGGGCCAGGCGGCCCCGCAGCTCCCCCCGCTCCCCCTGCAGCTCCCCTCGCTCCCGGGACACCTCTGCCAGCAGCATCTGCGCCCTGCAGAGGCAAGGAGGGTTGCTGTGGGGGAGCAGGGGCAAAGCGGGGACCCCACACCCACACACACACACACAGGGACGAGCAGCCCGCGCCCCGTCCCGGGTGGGTGGGATGGGCGCGAAGGCCCGGGCGAGGTGCCCCCCGTGCACCCCCACCCGCCGCCGACCTGTCGTGCTCGCTCTGCAGCCTCCGCAGCTCCTCCTCCAGGCCCCGCTGCCGGTGCCCGTCCTTCATCAGCCGCTCCCGCTCGGCCAGCAGCGCCAGCTCCTGGGCCTCCACGCTGGCCCGCTGCGCTTGCAGCTGCTCGTGGCTAAGGGGACCAGATCGTGGGACCCTACAGGAGCCTGGGGCCACGGCGATCGGGCGCAGGCCCACCCGGTCTGTCCCCTCCCAAGCATAAGCACCCCCTCCCCGACAAAGGCACCATGGCATGTCAGGTGCCCCCACCCCCAACAGGTGAGCCTGGGTCTCTCCCCACCCCCTACCCCCCTAACCCAGGGCCCAGCAGCACAGGGTAGAGCTCCCGGGGGACCTGGGGAGGAAGCTCACCGGCCCTGCAGCTCCCGGTGGGCCAGCTCCAGGGCACGCATGTTGGCCTTGAGGTCTCGGTGCCGCACCAGCAACCCCTCCAGCTCCGTCTCCTGCCGCCGCTGCAGCTGCACCAGGGCCTCGTGGTCCCGCAGCAGGGACTGCTGCTGCCCTCGGGTCTCCTCCTGGGCTTGCCGCGCGGCCCGCACCTCCTCCTCCAGCACCCCCAGCTTCCGGTGCAACTCCTGGCCCTGCATCTCCATCGCCGACTTCTCAGCCTGGGGCAGGGGAGGGAGGGCGGATGCAGCGGTGGGTGGGGGGGTTAGGACTAGCAAGGCACTGCTGCAGGGAGACTCCAGATGGGGTCTCGGGTGGATGGAGATAAGGGGCCTGGTTGGAAGGCTGAGATCAAAAAGAAAGCTCTGGGGCTGGGAATGTGGCTTAGCGGTAGAGTGCTTGCCTAGCATGCACGAAGCCCTGGATTCGATTCCTCAGCACCACATACACAGAAAAAGGCGGAAGTGGCGCCGTGGCTCAAGTGGCAGAGTGCTAGCCTTGAGCAAAAAGAAGCCAGGGACAGTGCTCAGGCCCCGAGTCCAAAGCCCAGGACTGGTGGGAAAAAAAGAGGGTGAACATGGAGGTACTGCTCAAGTGGTGAAGCAAAAAAGCTTAGGGAAAGCGTGCAGATCCTGAGTCCATCCCGGGTACTGGCAGAGAGAGACACAGACAGACAGAGAGCACAGCAGGGAGGGGACGGGCTAGGGCAGGGCCGTGGAGAAGTTAAGGGCAGGAGAGAGGCCTCATGGGAGCTACATGGCCACAGACCCTGCAGGGCCCAGGACCGGGATGGCCTGGAGGAGGCTGGAGTAGAGAGCACAGGAGAGGCGAGCTACCTCAGGGCCACACAGAGGTGGCGGCTGGAGCGGGGCTGGACGCTGGGCTCAGAGCTCCAGGACAATGGGACCGGGGCGGCTGGGGGTGGCAGAGAACAGGGCACAGAAGCCGAAGGGTCATGGGAGAGGGGGGCGGGCCGGGGCCGGCATCTCGGGGCGACCACCCACCTGCAGGCGGCTGCTGTACTCCTGGGCCCGCTGGCTCTGCAGCAGCAGCTCCTGGGCCCGGCCCTGAAGGCTCCCCAGCTGCCCCTCCAGATGCTGCAGCTGCCCCTGCAGGGCTGCTTTCTCTGCCGCCAGCGTGGCGTTCTGCCGGGAAGCAGGGTTAGTGGTGGCCTCGGGGCTGGGCCCCCCCCCCCTCGAGCCCCTACCCTCCCCCCAGAGTCACTCACGCTGCCCCCCCAGCCCCTACCCTCCCCCCAGAGTCACTCACACTGCCCCCCTCCCTCAAGCCCCCTCCTCCCAGTGTCACTCACACTGGGACCCCCCCCTCGAGCCCCCTCCTCCCCAGTGTCACTCTGCCCCCTCAAGCCCCCTCCTCCTCAAGCCCCCTCCCCCTCCCCCCAGTGTCACACTGCCCCTCGAGCCCCCTCCCCCTCCCCCCAGTGTCACTCACACTGCCCCTCAAACCCCCTCCCCCTCCCCCCAGTGTCACTCACACTGCGCTCCACCTCCACAAGCCGCCCATTCTGGGTCACAGAGGTGTGAGTCTCGGGGTGTTGCCCTGGTCCCCGTCCTGCAGGGCCCCGATGAAGCTGCAAACACAAGTCCAGGGAGGTCACGCAGGGCAGTGGCAGCGGCTTGGGGACCCTCACAGTGCTGCCGCGCCCCCCCCCCCGCCCCCGCAGAGCAGCAGCAACACTGGCTCACGACAGACGATGCTGATCGCTGGGAAGCTGGGGGCCCTGGCCACTGAGGCACGGGAGTGACCCCAAGAGCAAAGCTGTCTTTTCCTCTTTGTTTTTTCTTTTACCAGTCCTGGGGCTTGGACTCAGGGCCCGAGCACTGTCCCTGGCTTCTTCCTGCTCAAGGCTAGCACTCTGCCACCTGAGCCACAGCGCCCCTTCTGGCCATTTTCCATATATGTGGTGCTGGGGAATCGAACCGAGAGCTTCGTGTGTAGGAGGCAAGCACTCTTGCCACTAGGCCATATTCCCAGCCCTGGGCTTCTTTTGAGCAAGGCTAACTCTTCACCACTTGAGTCACAGCACCACTTCTGGCTCTTTCTGAATAGTTTATCAGAGATAAGAGTCTCACAGACTTTTCTGACCAGGCTGGCTTTGAACTGAGATCCTCAGATCTCAGCCTCTTGAGTAGCTAGAATTATAGGCATGACCCACCTAAGCTGGAGTAACAGCATCAAAAAAAAAAAAAGAAGACAGGACGGAAAGGAAGAAAGAGAGAGAAAGAAAGAAAAAGAAAGAAAGAAAGACTCATGCCTATAATCCTAACTACTTTGGCGGTGGAGATCTAAGGATCATGGTTCAGAGCCAGCCTGGGCAGGAAAACCATGAGACTCTTATTTCCAGTTAACCACAAAAATGCCAAAAGTGGATCTGTGGCTCAAGTAGTAGAGCACTAGCCTTGAGCCAAAAAAAAAAAAAAAAAAAGGCTCAGAGCCAGGTGCCAGTGGCTCACACCTGTAATCCTAGCTACTCAGAAGGCTGAGATGTGAGGCACACAGTTCAAAGCCAGCCCAAGCAGGAAAGTCCGTGAGACTCTCATCTCCAGTTAACCACCAGAAAACCCTTAGTGGTGCTGTGACTCAAGTGGTAGAGCGCTAGCCTTGAGCTGAAGAGCTCATTGACAGGGCCCAGGCCCAGAGTTCGAGCCCCAGGACTGGCACAGAAAGAGAGGGCGCGCGCCAGGGCCCAGAGCACAGGCAGTCCTGGAGGCCCACTGGGGAGGCTCGTCCGAGGCAGGAGCCCACATCCGACTCAGGGCCGGCCTCACCTGGAGCAGCTCCTCTTCCAGCTGCAGGGCCCGGGCCTTGAGTTCCATCAGTGCCTCCTCCTTGCTGGTTGCTGCCGCCTGCAGCTCAGCTTCCAGCTGCTGCTCCAGGCCCCGGTATCTGCCAGGAGAAGCCTTGGTACCTGGCCCACCTCCCTGCCCCCTGTCAGTCCCTGGGCCCCCCCCCCAACCTCCCTGGCCCCTGGGCCCCACCCTCACCTCTGGTTCTGGCACTCCTGTTCTCGAAGAAACTCCTGGCGCTCCAGGGACGCCTGCTCCAGCTCTCGCTGCAAGTGCTCCAGCCGGGCCCCCAGCTCCTGGCCCCGCACCACGGCCTTCTCCAGCTCCTGAGGACAAGCCGGGCAGCAGGCTCAGGCCGGGATGCGCCCTAGACACAGGCCCGAGTGGGACCTCCAGCTTCCCGCCCTAGCCCCGCCACCCTTGACATTCAATGTCTTTAACCCCATCTCCACCATGAGAGCCAAGCCTGCTGGTCTGGCAGGACACGTGTGGAAAGCTCGGCAGGAGACCTGCTCTGGGCACGCGTCCTCACCTCTTTGAGCCCATTGTTCCTCAGGCACTCGGAGGAGAAGGGGGTGCGAACCCTTCGGGCGGCCACACTGGCCATGGAGGGACAGTGGAGGCACAGGGGGTGGGCGGGCGTGGGGAGCACCCTCCACCACAGGGGGGACCACCAGGCAAGGGCGGATCGAACAGGAACTCGGGGATCACCACAGGGCTAACCATAGGGGAGGCCAGGGGAGGTCAGGCGAGAACCTGTGGCTTTTGGCGGTTGGGCCGCACCATTTCAGAAGAGGGGCAGGAGGCCCATTCTGGCCTCTAGGCCCCAGGAGCAGGTAGGCTAAACCATTCTGACATGGCGGGGGGGGGGCAGATAGGATGAAACCACAGGAAGGGTGAGCGACGCTGACCAGCCCACCGCCACATCCTGCTTCTGCAGCGGAAGCCCGAAGCTGTGTGGCTGTTGAGCAATCTGCATGCAGCCTAGCAACCCACCGGGCCCGGCCCTCAGCCCTGCACCTCCCAACACCTGTGGCCACGGCCTCTGGCTGGAAAGACTACAAGTCCCACAGGGCATTGCAACTGGACTGGCCACGGGGGCCTTTGCTCTGCTGTGGGTGGGAATGGGGGTGCTGGGAGCCCCGTCCCGCCCTCCGCGGTCCCTGGTTATGCATGCCCTGTCAGTGCCACTCCACCCAGCCAGGAAGGCCTCAGTGCCCACATGGACAACCCCAGTGTCCCTGGTTTTCTGCCCTGCCCTGCCAGCCTGCACCTCCCGAGCCACACCCCGGAAGTACCAAGAGCTCCGGCGACCAGACCAGGAAATCTCACAGAATTCCCTTTGGCCCCCACCTCCTTCCAACCTCTTCCAGCGGCCAGCCCCCCCTCCCACCCACCCAGGGGCTTTCCCCCCGCCCCAGTAAGTGCACAGCAGTGCCAGGTGCTGCCCCAATCCCTGACGGACCCAGGACGGCCGGCGCCCGTGGCTCACGCCTGTCATCCCAGCTACTCAGGAGGCTGAGATCCGAGCACCACTGTTAGGAGCCGCCAAGGCATGAAAGTCCCCGGGACTCTCAACCACGACAATCTACTCGGAAAAAGCCGGAAGCGGCGCTGTGGCTCAAGTGGTTGAGTGCTAGCCTTGAGCCAAAAAGCAGCTCTGGGACCAGCACCCAGGCCCAGAGTTCAAGCCCCAGGACCAACTACATAAATAAATAAAAAATAAATGGATCTGTGTGGCTCTTATCGGCAATTAACCACCAGAAAGCCAGAAGTTGGTTGGGGACCTGGCTCAAGTGGTAGAGCGCCTTCAGTGAAAACACTAAGGGACAGCACCTAAACCCTCGGTTTCAAAGCCCCACACAGGCTAAATCTCTGGGACACAAGCGAACACCACTCAAGCCTGAGTATCCAGGCACTCCGCCTGCCACTCACAGGGCACTGGCCCCGCCCCTTCCGGTGCCCCTGGGATCCGCCTCTTCCCCTGCACCTGCCTCCCAGTGGGGGCTGACTACCGGACACAGCATGAACAAAGCTCCTGCTCTCCGCTTAGCTTGGAAGGGTCTTCTCATCCTTATCTCACACGCCTAATCATCTCCTGCCTCTCCCAGGAAGCCTTCTCCAGCATGTATCGCTTGAATCACGGACACTACTTGCACCCAGTGGCTCCCTACACCACCCTGTCTCTACCTGGCCCAGGAGAACAAGGGGCCATCTGTCTGGTCACCAGTGTGTCCACAGGGCTGGGCACCATTTATATGCCCATAAAACCATAAAACGTGGCTATGGATGAATAAAGCGTCGCCAGGTCTTCTGCTCCCTCCATCCCTGACCTCACCCCAGCCAGCCTCACCAGAGGGTCTGCCCACCTGGGGTGGCTTTTCCCTGCTGGGGATGGCGTACCAGCCTCCTCAGAGCCGGCCCCATCCCCCACCCTTCCTGGGCTCCTGGGCAACGCGCCTGCCCTAAAGTCTTTGTCATTGAGCCCCTAGCAAAATCTTGGTCATTTCTTCTTTTTTTTTTTTTCCTGCCAGTCCTAGGGCTTGCACTCAGGGCCTGGGCACTGTCTCTGGCTTCTTTGTGCTCAAGGCTAGCACTCTACCTCTTGAGCCACAGCCAGCGCCCCTTCTGGCTTTTTCTGTTTATGTGGTGCTGAGGAGTCAAACCCAGGGCTTCATGCATGCAAGGCAAGCGCTCTACCACTGAGCCACATTCCCAACCCCGGTTATTTCTTCTTGAACACTACCTATCCCTGGCCAGTTATCAGCTCTACTTTGCCCCAGTAGTAACTTCCCCCCCACCCCCCACTAAATACTGAGGATTGAATCCAGGACCTAAAGCTTACTACACACGCTCTCTACCGCTTGAGCCACACAACCCAAACCCTTTTTCATTTTGAATCCCTGACTTTGCCAGGTCTTGCCTTGAACTCAAAATCCTCCTGCCTCCATCTCTGAAGTGGCTGGGATTACAGGTGTGTTCCGCCGTACTTGGCTCTACTAGTCATTTTTTCAAATCACTCACATAGTGCCTTTGAAGCTTTTCCCACCCCCTTTCCCCCTTAGTCTCCTGAAAGACCATGGAACTCTAGAGGGGAAAAAGTCTCTATTTCCTCAGAGGAGTGGCTGGAGGGGAAGTCAGACCACCACAGCCATAATTACGCTGGACGGTGTAGCCCCCCCCCCAACCAACCCCCGGCAGAGCTGTGTCCCAGAAAGGCTACCTACCTCTTTAAGGGCCTGCTTCTTGCGACGTTCCCTTTCAGCCTCCTCCACCAGGCCCTGGCGCTCCAGCTGCAGTGCCTGCAGCCTCTGCTCACAGGCCTCCGCCTGGGCCCGCAGCCTGGCCCCCTCCCGCTCCCACTGCCGCCGCTCCCGGCCAGCTGCCGCCAGGGCCTCTGCCAGCGCCGCACGCTCCCGGGCCACGGCCTCCAGCTCCCGGCCCGCGGCGTCCACTGCCTCCCGAAGCCCGGCCTGCTCCCGGGCCTGGGCCTCTGCCTCCTGGTGGGCCTCGGCCTCTGCCTTCCGCGCCCCGGCCAGCTCCTCAGAGAGACGGGCAGCCTCCATGCCTCGGGCCTCCAGCCGTTGCGCCTGGGCTTCCAATTCAGCTCCCAGGGCTGAAGCTTCTCTCCTGAGCTCCATCACCTCCTCCCTGAGGGCCTCCAGCTCGGGGACACCACCAGCCAGGGTCTCCCCTGGGGGCGGCCCCTCCCAAGCCTGGCCATCAAGGGCTCCTTCCAACCTCGGCTTCGGCTTCTGGGGTGCTGGTTCCCCAGCCTTCCCCTCCAACCTCTGGCACCTGGATGAGTCCAGCGTCTGCTCTTCCGGCGATACCTGAAGGCCGAGCTCTGAGGATCCCAGCTTGTGGCAGGGGCCTTCTTGTCTCAGAACCTGGGCAGTGGGCACCAATTCCCCCTGGGGGGCCTCTCTGTCCCCAGTCTCTCCTCCTAGCACCTGCTGCCCCTCAATTGTAACCCCTGTCTCTGGAGGTGAGGCCCCGGAAGTGGGAGTTTGGAGTAAGACTCCGGATCCCGCCTTCTCCAAGGACTCCCGTGTCTCCCCAGCGGATTCTGACTTTTGGGGGGTGGCGTCCGCAGTCTGGACAACCAGGGTAGGCTCCTGGTGGGGCCTCTCTGTCACCTCCTGGTCTGCATCAGACACCTGAGGACACTCAGATAACCCGTCAAGAGCTGAATCCGATACCAGGGGAGCCGTGTCCGGGACCTGGCTGCCTTCGTCGCCAGCTTGGCAAGGCGTGCCCTGTGGGCCATGGCGGGAGGCCTGGGGAATCCTGGGAGCCACTTGGAGCTCAGGAAGCACCGAGTCCCCGCTCTGCTCCTCCAGCAGGGGGCACTGTGGGCATGTGAAAGGGACAGTCAGGCCCGGGGAGTGTGCACACAGGCAGGGCAGGTGGAGGGGAGTCGGACACGGCTTGGCTCACCTGTATGTGGAGCTGCCTCTGCAGAACCTGCAGCAGGCTTCGGAGCTCCTGGTTCTCCCTTTCCACCACCCGCAGCTGCTCAGCCTCGGTCTCCCTCACCTCATCCTGCAGCGAGGGTCCCGCTCCTAGCAGGGGTGCTGGCGGCAGGGTGAGCCTCAGTCAGAATTCTTCCCACATACCCTGGCTCCTCTTTGTGTGCATGTAAGCCAGTACTGGGACTTGAACTTATGGATGTTGTCCCTGATCTTTTTCCGCTCAAGGCTAGCACTCTTACTACTTGAGCCACAGCTTCACTTCTGGCTTTTTGGTAGTTCACTGGAGATAAGATTCTCACGGGCTTTCCTGCCCAGGCTGGCTTTGAATCACGATCCTCAGATCCCAGCCTCCTTCTGAATAGCTGGTGCTCAGCAACTCCTGGTTTTGTTGGTGGTTAACTGGAGTCTTACCCATGCTGGCTTTGGACTGTGAGCCTCAGATCTCAGCTAGGGGTAAGACACTAGCACCCTCCTCTACATCGTGCTTGAGAGATGGGGAAGAGGGTAAAGTCTGAAGCCCTCCTCAGGCTGGGGTTGTTCCCATCCCAGTCACCCCAGGCCCCATTTACCCTCCACAGGGGAGCCAGGCGGTGGCTCCAGGCTCCTCCGAAGCTCCAGTTCCAGCTCCACGTTCTCCTCCACCAGCTGGTCCACCTGATGCCTGAGAGAGCCCAGCTCCTGGGGGGAAGGGAGGGGCAGGGTCAGGCCAGCCCTCCCCACCGTGGTAGGACCAAGTAAGGGTACGAGCCCAGCGTCCCTGGGGGTCACCAACAGGAAAGGTCACTTGAGATTGTTGGGGTGAGGGAAGGACAGATGGAAGGACGGGTCAACCTAGCTGGGATCTTTCGGGCGACCTCACCGCGTGGGCCTCGCCCAGCCGGGTGCGCAGCAGCAGGTTCTCGCGCTGGGTCTCGTGCAGCCGGGTTGCGCGCTCCCGGGCGGCCTCCAGCTGCTCCTCCAGAAGCGCCTTGGAGGCTTCCAAGGCCCCTGAGAGCGCCCGCTCCTCCTGGTGGGAGGGGGGAGGGAGGAGGGAGGGGGGAGGGGGTAGTGTGATACAACCTTTATGCGCGCCAGGGCCTTGGTCCCAAACCTCTTCCTCAGGCCCCACCACAGACGCTGCCTCCCCCGCCCGTCTCTCCGCTCGGCCTGCCCAACTTTCCGCTGGGTGCCCCTAAGTACCCTTACCGGTAACCTGACCCCGCCTTCTAGCGCAGGCCACGCCCCTTCCCTCAGGGACCGCCTTCCTAGGCGACCAGGGTCTTATCCGCCCCACCCACCTCCTAACACTTGGCCCCGCCCTTCCCTCAGGACCTCCCTAACATCCCCCTCTCCGTCACCTCTAAGACCCATTGCGGAGCGCCTGCCCCCAACCACCTTCCCGCATGGCTTCCCGCATGGTTCATACAGTTCCTCTCTGCTCTAGGCTAGGAACCCTCCAGCACGGCTCGCCCCGAGACCATACCCACACTGTGCCGCCCCTGAGCGTCCCGCCCCTGCATGACCTGCCCTCAGAGCGCCAGGCCCCGCCCACCGGAGCCCCGCCCACAAATGCCTCACTCCCGACCACTCAGAGACCACGCCCACCGATAGCCCCGCCCTCGAAGGCCTCTCCCGACCACTCCTCCGAGACCACGCCCACAGGGGGGACCTGCCCCAGGATGCCCCGCCCGGCCACACCCACAGAGGAGGCCTCGCCCCGGACCACGCCCCATAGCCCACCCACCCACTCCGGTGCCACGCCCCTGCCACCCCCCAAATGGCCCCGCCCCGCCTCGCGCCCACCTCCAGCCGGCCCCGACAGGCCTCGGCCTCCTGCAGCCGCTCGCGGCAGCGCCGCAGCTCCTCCTGCAGGCGGGGTAAGCGGCCGGCCCGCTCCCGCAGCGCTTCGGCCTCCTCTCGGTACAGCTCGGCGCGCTTGGCCGGTCCTGACAGCGCCTGGGCCTGGGCCAGACGCGGACCAAAGGGATGAGAGACTTGAAGGGGAGCCGGGCGAGGGGAGGGAGGCCACGGCGGGAGCTCCGGAGCGCACCTCCTGGCGGAGCTTCCGAATTTCCGCCTCCAAACCCTGCACCTCCGCCTGTGAGTCCAGCAGCAGCTCCGCCTTCTCTTCCCTGGGCGGACAGACCGAGCGAGGGAGGGTGTCTGGGAGCTGCGACCCCCCCCCCCGCCGTGCTCTCTCACCCCCACCAGGGCTGGGTCCACATCCACCCCTCATCCGCCCCTTTCCCTCCCAAGCTGCCTTCCCGCCCCGCGGGCACTCACAGCTCCTGCCGCAGGCGCCGCACCTGGGCCTTGGCACTGGCCAGCTGCAGCGCCAGGTGGTGTGAGGGACCGTCCCCAGAGGCCTGCACGGGGGCCTCGGGCGGCAGGGGGGCCTGCTCCTGCTCCAGCAGCAGTTCTGCCAGCCGCTGTGGGGCACCCAAGGGTCGAGGGTCAGCGGGAACCATCGCACGCCTCCCTGCCCAGCTCCACCACCACCACCAGAGGAATTTGGATTGTGACAACAGGTCAAGACTCCAGACCCCAACCTTCACCCCCCACACACACACATCTGGGCCCATGATGTGTCCCCTGTCTCCTACCTGGGCCCCCAGATCCCGCTCCCGGACCAGCCTGGACAGTGTGCCCATGAGGCTCCAGATCATCGTCTCCAGCTCTGAGGCCTCCAGCTCCCCAGGACTGGGTCCAGCCAGTGGCAGCACCACCCCTGCCCCGGTCTGGGTCACCTGTGGCCAAGGAGAACAGTTCGGCCGATGGGTGGTGATGATTCCCCCTGGGGCAGTGCCAGTTCCCAGGGTGTTCACGTGCTCTGGTACCTCCTGGATGGTGGCGGCCAGCTCGCCCTGCACCTCGAGGCTCAGACCCTGGATGTGTCGGATGAAGAGTTCCCGGTGCTCACACTGTGGGAGACAGGAGCTGGGAGGCTGGCACGGGGACCCTCTGGCTCACGAAAGCTGGGTCCTCCCCTGCTCCTTCCCTGCTCCTCCCCTCCTCCCCCCTCACCTGCACAGATGCCCCCAACAGCAGCCTAAGAATGCCTTCCAGCTCTTCCATCGCCTCCTCTGCAGGACACAAGCCACAGAAGGGTCAAAGGGAGGCAGGGGGGTGTGCAGGAGTAGAAGCCAGAGAGCTGGTGGGGGACAGCACCTGAGAGGGGATCAAACCCCAACGTCTGGAAGTCTGGGGGTGACGACAGGACCAACAGCTGCAGCTCCTCCTGGAGTAGGGGACAGGGGTGTGGAAGACGCCCCGGCAGGGGGGTCCCCTGCTCCCCCCACCCTCCGGGCTTCTTACTTGATAGAAGTCTCTCAGCCTGGCCCACAGGTGCTTCAGGTTACACACCCGCCAGGCTGCAGGGCCATCATGGCCCCTGACTATCCAAGGTCCTCCTCGGGAACCGGGGACCCTGTAGTCACAGGAGGTCAAGGGTGCGAGGTGGGCTTGAGGACCTGATTTCTAGCTCCTCCCGTCATTCCAGAGCTCCGCCCATCCACCCAAGCTCCGCCCACGACCCCAGGGTTCTGCCCATCACTCCCAGGCCCCGCCCATCACCCCGGGCTCCTCCCATCGACCCCGGGCTCCTCCCACAGTCCCAGGGCTCCACCCATTGCTCCCAGGCCCCGCCCACCGCCATCAGCCCCGCCCACCAGCCTCAGACTCCACCCATCACTCCCAAGCTCTTCCCGCGGTTCCCAGGCTCCTCCCATCGCCCTCAGGCCTCTGGCCTCCGATCCCAGGGCCTCTTACACGAGGTCCAGCACCCGGAGGAGCAGGGCCCCATCGCAGAGCCGCAGGAGCCTCTTCTCCTCGGAGAGGGGTGTCTCCTCTTCCTCCTCCGTCTCCCCGACCAGTCCAGCCAGTCCCAGCGCCTGTGGGGAAGCCCCCCCCATCCGCTGAGCGATTCTGAGGCCCCCCCCAGCCCGTCCCAGGGCGCCCCTCCATCGCTTCCTCACCAGCCCTGGACCACCTCCCACTCACCAGCGGCCACGGGGCGCCCACCCCGCTGCTGCCCCTGCCCCCCGCCCCCGCCCAGCCCCTGTCCCGCCCGCCCTGCTACTCGCTCCCCACCCCAACCCTGCCCTGCCGCTCACCCCCTACCCCCCAGGTCCCGCCCCGCCCTGCTGCTCGCCCCCCACCCCCTGTCCTGCCCCTGCCCCGCTGCTGCCCGCCCACCCGGTCTCACCCCTCCCCGCTGCTCGCCCCCACCCCCCAGCCCCGCCCCGCCCTGCTGCTCGCCCCCCACCCCCTGTCCTGCCCCTGCCCCGCTGCTGCCCGCCCACCCGGTCTCACCCCTCCCCGCTGCTCGCCCCCACCCCCCAGCCCCGCCCCGCCCTGCTGCTCACCCGCATCCCCTGTTCAACCCCCACCCCGCTGCTGCCCCCCCCCCGCCCCCTGTCCTGCCCTGCCCTGCTGCTCACCCCCCATCCCCTGTCCCACCCCCGCCCCGCTGCTGCCCCCAACCCCGCCTACCCCCCCTGTCCCGCCCCTCCCCGCCCTGCTGCTTGCCCCCCCCACCCCGCCCCTCACCCAGGTGGCCAGGCTTCGGCCCAGGAAGTCTCTGAGTCTGGGCCCCTGGCCCCCCTCCATGGCCGGGCCTGGTGTAGTCTGGCTGTGGCAGCTACACCTGCCCTGAGAGGAAGAGGAAGTCCCCGGCTGGGGGATCCCTGCCCGCCACAGACACCCCATGTAGCTTCCGCCTTCCGGTGCCTCCGGTGCCTCGGGGCCTGGAGCCCTGCCTCAGCCCCTCCGGACACCCACATACATGCTCCCAGGGGCTCAGCCAGGGCCGGCCAGGAGCCAGGGCGCCCTCCGTGCCCAGTGCACAATGATGGGGGTCTTTGGGCCTACTTTTCCCAGTTTAAAATGGGAGGGGGAGGGGTGGGGAAAATGGGAGAAAAATGAGGGGGGGGGGTAACAAGTTTGCCAGGGAATGTCCCCCCTACCTTAAGTATGTAACTGTAACCCTCTATACTAACCTTGACAATATAATTACCTTAAAAATAAATAATAAAACCAGAGAGGGTGCCCTCAGCCGGGCACATCCCAGGGCTGGCAAAGGGGCTCCGGCTGGCCCAGGAGGGTAGATGCCCGCAGGTGCAGCTTTCTGACTTGGGCAGTTTCTGTCACTAGCTCCTTCACCCACCCACACCCACCCCCTAATTTTAGTGGTGGTACTGGGATTTGAACTAGGGGCCTTGTGTTTGCTAGATAGGGAAATTTACCACTTGAGTCATACCCTCACCTTTTTTTTTTTTGCCAGTCCTGGGGCTTGAACTCAGGGCCTGAGCACTGTCCCTGGCTTCTTTTTGCTCAAGGCTAGCACTCTACCACTGGAGCCACAGGGCCACTTCTGGCTTTTTCTGTGTATGTGGTGCTGAGGATTCGAACCCAGGGCTTCATGCATGCTAGACAAGCACTCTACCACTAGGCCACATTCCCAGCCCACCGGCACCTCTTGATAGTTCCGGGTTTTATCTTAACACCCCCATGCTGCTCAGCCCGATGCCGACACTGCCTCCCTAGCCTCACACCAGAACTTCAAGGGCTGGAAGCATGGCTCAGTACTTACGGGCTTACCTAGCAAGCTCAGGGCCCTGAGTTCAAATCCCAGCACCACTCTACTAAGTGCTTTGAAGGGGAGTGGCTGGAGCCTCCGCAGGAAAGGCAGCAGGCCGGGAGGGAGGAAGACCAGGAAGGCTTTTCCAGGCAGGAGGACAGAATGTCCAATGGTCCTGAGACAACGTGGTCAGCCTGAGGTTGAGGAATTCTTCATGGTTTATGTATTCTAGGATGCCTTGTTTACCGCAATGAGCATGTCTAAAGTTGGGGTACGGGGGGGGGACAGGTACCCGCGTGGTTGTCACTGCCAGCCCACGCCCACTCCTCCCAATCCTCAGCATCCGGTCCTGATCAAAGCTTGCCCACAGCGTGGGACAGCCTCAAGCCGGGACCCCCAGGGGGGCAGCTGCCGGGGAGCGGGGGAGGAGGGGCCAGGCTTCCAGCCACACTTCCATGCCAGGCCGGCGGAGGGGCGCCTGGCCAGCTGGCAGCTGCTTCCTGGGCCCGCTGGAGGAGGCCTCCCTTCCAGACCCTCTCCTTGTCAGACATCACGAGGCTCCAACCCAGACGCAACGGCAGGAGCCAGGCTCTACATCCAACCGCTAACCGATTTACAGCGCTCCCCTCCGCCTTTTCACGTGGGAATCACAATGATACACCACCGGAAGCCCCATCTAAACCAAGCAGAGCTCTTCTGGGAAGTGGAAAAGCAAAACTCTGGTGAGGAAAGAGCCCGGGGGCCCAGTTAACTGGTGAAATTGGTGGTGGTTGTTGTTGCTTCCTTAGTGGCATCTTTTATGACGGATGCTATCTTAAGAGTTGATGAAATACGGGTGATAATGGCTTCCCAGGAGCCTCGCAGGGCTGTAAGGACTTTACACTTACTAGCTTATTTGTTCTGCGAGATTAAAAATGATGGATGACTCCTGGAGTGACAGAGAGGAAGAAACCACCGAGAGGTTAAGAAACTCGCGGAAAGCTAGGACGTGACAGGTCCGAGTGAAAGAAGGCAAGTGGGGCCGGGTGAAGAGCGCAAGGTTCGGACGGAAGCGTATCCAGTTGTTGACTCGCGGACAACATCTGGAAGTGGAATGTGTCCCAGGAGATTCTCAGACAGGTGTGACCCTCGCTGCAGCTCCGTCTGCTTCACATCCTCCCGGGGCTGGGGCCTGGGAGTTCCTGGGGGGCCCAGCAGCCAGGCAGCACTGCGGTGCAGCTCTCCTGGGGCCGGGGGAGGCCCCCGGCCTTGCTCAACGTCCCTGAGTCACACCCTTCCTCGGCCTCCGGGGCAGCGGCCGTGTCCGGATTGCTCTCACATCCGTCACTCCGACAAGCCTGGCTGCACCTCCAGCTCCGCTCAGCTGCCTTCCGGGGGGTGGGGGGGGAGTGGGGGGGGTCAGCGGGCTGAGAATTAGGCTTAGGGAAAAAAAAATGACTTTTTTACAGGGCTTGAACCCAGAGCCGTTCACTCTCACTTGGCTTTCTTGCTCAAGGCTGGTCTGCCTTGAACCTGGATCTTCTGCCTCTTGAGTCGCTAGGATAATAGGTGTGAGGCACCAGCACCCAGCTTTAAACTGTGCGTGTGTGTGTGCGTGTGTGTGTGCGTGTGTGTGAACTGAGGCTTAAACTCCGGGCAAGTCTTGGGTCCTCTCCCTTAGCTGTTTTGCTCACGACTGACCGCTTGAGCCACGGCTCCGCTTCTGGCATTTTGCCGGTTCATTGGAGGTCAGAGGCTCCTGGTCTTTCCTGCCTGGGCTAACGGTGAATGAAGAGTCTCAGATCTCAACCACCTGAGTAGCTAGAGTGACAAGTGTGAGCCACCGGTGCCCAGCTTCACACCTTTTCTGAGCCAGGTCCTGTCAGCTCACGCCTGTCATCCTAGCTACGCAGGAGACTGAGATCTGAGGATCACAGTTCGAAGCCAGCCTGAGCAGGAACGTCTGTAAGACGCTTCTCTCCAATGAACTAACAACAAGCTGGAAATGGATCTGTGCTTCAAGTAGTGGAGTGCCAGCCTTGAGCAAAAAAAAAAGCTCAGGGACAGTGAGTGCCCAGGTCTGGAGTTCAAGCTCCGGGACCCGTGTTAACAGAAAGAGGAAACGAAAGGATAGGATAGGAAAGGAAAAGGCCCGGGAACGCACAGAGAGAAACCGCGGTGTCCCAGCCCTCTCTCGGCCTCTGAGGCCACGGCTCGGTTTCTCCTGTCGTTCCTGGGCTCACGGTGAGCCCTAAACAAGCCATCACAACCACACACGGCCCGGTACCTTCCTTGTTACATTGGGCGTTTTGCAATCTTGCTTTCCCAGCGGTGGAGACGGAAATTGAGTCCTCGCTTGTGCTCAGCAGGTATCTCCTGAGCAGCACAAGAGCAACAGCCCAGCCCCACTTGGCTCTAGTGATGTTCCAAACCTTCCGCCCTCAGCTTTGGGAGCTACAGTGCTACTTCCTGCTGTTCCTGAGTTGGGTTTTTTGAGAAGACAATCTTACACACTTTTCGGCCTGATCGGCTTCGAATCATGATCTTCAGATCTCAGCATCCTGTGTGGCTAAGATCGCAGGCGTGACCCGCCAGGGCCTGGCTGCCTTCATCTTTTTATTTTATTCATTTTTTTTTAATGCTAGTACTGAGGCTTGACCTCAGGGCCTTGTGCTCTTGCTTTGCTTTTATACTCAAGGCTGGCACTCTACCACTTTAGCCACGCTTCCCCTTCCAGCTTTTTGCTGGTTAATTGGAGATAAGAGTCTTAACAGATTTGAACCTCGATCCTCAGATCAGTTACAGGAGGGAGCCTCCCGTGCCTGGCTAACCTGGACCTTTAAATAATGTGTGTGTGGCTAGGAATGTGGCTTAGTGGTAGAGCGCTTGCCTAGCGTGCATGAAGCCCTGGGTTCGATTCCTCAGCACCACATATACAGAAAAGGCTGGAAGTGGCACTGTGGTCCAAGAGGGAGGGTGCTAACCCTGAACAAAAGAAGCTCAGGGACAGTGCCCAGGCCCTGAGTTCAAGACCTAGGACAGGCAAAAAAAAAAAAAAAGTATGTGTGTATGTGTATGTGTGTGTGGCCACTGAGGCTTAAACTCAGGGCCTTGCTCATAGATGGTACTCCACTGTCAACCATGCATCCAGCCTTACTTTTTGCTAGTTAGAGATGTAGTCTCCAGGACTTTCCTGTGCAGGCTAATTTTGAACTGGCATCCTCAGATCTCAGCCTTCTGAATAGCTAGGATTATAGGTATGACGCACCAATGCCCAGCTACAAAAATAAATTTATTTTTAACTGATATATTTTTTTAAATAACCGGGGCTGGGAATGTGGTAGGTGCTGGTTGCTTGTGCCCAGGCTATTTTTTTTTGGGGGGGGGGGAGGTCATGGGGGTTTGAACTCAGAACACGAGCTCTGTCTCTGAGCTTTTTTGCTCTACCATTTTGAGTCCCAGAGCAACTTCTGGCTTTCTTGGAGTTAATTGGACATAAGAGTCTCATGGGGACTTTTCCTGCCCAGGCTGGCTTTGAACCGAGCTCCTTGGATCTCAGCCTCCTGAGTAGCTGGGATGCCAGGGCCGAGCCCCGGGTTCCTGGTGATCTCAGGCACTTTCAGGGACCTCTGGTGTCCAGCAGGGGGAGCCAAGAGGTGGCTGGAATGCAGGGAATGACAGACACATGGACAGCCTGGTCCACGGGTCACCTCCTCCCCCATCTGCCTAGGAAAGGGGCCGACGGGACTCCATCTCCCAGTTCTCTTTCGGTTTGCCAGAGTCCCACCCCAAGGCCAGAAGTAGGGGGACCCAGGCATTGGATGGCAGCGGGGTGCAGTGACAGGTCTGCGCCCATCACAGCTGAGTCACAGAGATGCCCCCAAGCAGCCCCAGAGCCCCGCCTGGTACCCCAGAAGCCTGGCTGGGACACAGCTCTTAGGCTACCATCACCCTGGACTTCATCTTTCCTCCTCCCCCCCCACCCCACCCCCCGCTCTCTGTGACTCTCTCCCCCCCTCCCTCTCCTTCTCTCCCTCCCTCTCTCCTTGCCTGGCTAACACCATGAATCTTAAACTCAAATTTCCTACATGGGGAGCAGGAAATGTTCTTCTCTTGTTCTATTTTTTCCTATCTTAACACTATTCTACTAAAAGAGACACTTACTGGAAATCTCTCTCTCTCTCTCTCTCTCTCTTTCTCTCCCCCCCCCCACACACGCTGAGCACCATTAGCTCGCACCTGTAATCCTAGCTACTCGGGAGGCTGAGATCTGAGGCTCACAGTTCAAAGCCAGCCCGTATAGAAAAGTCCCTGAGACTCTTTATTTCCAATTAACCAGCAAAAAGCCAGAAGTTAAACTGTGGCTCAAGTGGCAGAGCACCAGCCTTGAGTAGAAAAGCTAAGAAACTGGGGCCAAGCCATAAGTTCAATCCCCAGGACCGGCATAGGTAAGTAAGTAGGTAGATAGACAGACAGACCGACCGACAGACACTGGCCTCTCCAGGGCTGCGTCTGGGGCC
This sequence comes from Perognathus longimembris pacificus, assembly GCF_023159225.1. Taxonomy (NCBI): domain Eukaryota; kingdom Metazoa; phylum Chordata; class Mammalia; order Rodentia; family Heteromyidae; genus Perognathus; species Perognathus longimembris. The sequence goes on along the minus strand of NC_063173.1, from coordinate 57,460,570 downwards.
ATTGCGCCGCCTTCTCACCAGGGGAGAATCCGCAGCGCGGAATCCACAGTGCCCGCCACAGTGCCCCCCACAGTGCCCGCCACAGTGCCCACGTGTGCAGCCCCTCCCGAAGCGCCGCGCCTGTATCGACCCCTTCGCAACCCCCCCCAAAGCCGGAACCTAGGCATCACCGCCAGTGGACAGTGAGGGGAAGTCACCTGCTAAAGGTCACACACCCAGAGACTGGAAAGCCAGGACACAAAAGCTAACCTGAGGCTGGGGATACGGCCTAGTGGCAAGAGTGCTTGCCTCGTGTACATGAGGTCCTGGGTTCGATTCCCCAGCACCACATATGCAGAAAACGGCCAGAAGGGGCGCTGTGGCTCAAGTGGCAGAGTGCTAGCCTTGGGCAAAAAGAAGCCAGGGACAGTGCTCAGGCCCTGAGTCCAAGGCCCAGGACTGGCAAATAATAATAATAATAATGATGTTGTCTTGTTGGTTCGTTTTCGCTATTTCAATACAGGACCGTGGGACGCGGCCCAGGCTGGACTCACGCGCAGGGTCACCCAGGCCGGCCCTGCCTTCGCGATCCTCTTGCCTCGGCCTTCCGAGAACGGGGATTCCAGACCTTCACCTCCACGCCTGGCTTAAGGGAACGTTTCTGAAGCAGTGAACTTCTAGCTTGGAGATAAAAAAGAACAGGAAGCCCTGTGCTGGGCGTCGTAGTGCACACCTGTAGTCACAGCCGCTCGGGAGGATAAGGCAGACACACAGAGTAAAGATGGCACCAAGGTCCCAGGAAAGAGCCATTAAACAGCCAGATAAACACAGAGGGGCGGGTGGGCTGGCGGTGGGGAGGGGACACACGCGCCCCACAGTGGCCCCAGAGCCTCCAGAGAGCCGTAAAGCCGGCCGCGCCCTGGGCCAGCACCGGGCACTGGCAAACCTGCCCTGAGCTCGGCGTGCCACAGGAAACTTCCCGAAGCTGCCCCTGGCCCTGTGCCGCCCACACCGAGACCACCCAGAGAACTCAGCACGGCCTGGCCTGCGGGCCTCCTGTCCCCTGTCCCCCGCCCGGCGCCCCCTCCTCCCGTCCTCCTCGCTTTCCGCCTTCCCATTGTCGGTTCCCAACACGCTTCCACCATACTGCCCGGGGATGCACTGCGTACCAGACACCCAGGGCAGAGGTGCGGGAGGCCCTGTGTGGCCTGGAGGGGGGACGGGGTGAGAAAGGGAGCCCCAAACATCCTCGAGTGTGTCTCCTGCACCCACCCGCGCTGCGACAGACGCTCACAGCTTTGCACACGGCTTTGTGCTGGAAGAAGTCACTGGGCAAGAACTCATCTTTTTGTTTTGGTGGTGGTAGCGGGGTCTGAGTACGAGGCCTCCCTCTTGCCTGACTTGCTTGCCTGGCTAGCCACTTGAGCCACGCCTCCAATCCAGGCTTGAGCTCTGGACCCGGGCAGTGTTCCTGAGCTTCTTTCGCCCTCTGCCACTTGAGCCATAGCACCACTTCTGGCTTCTTTTGGACATGTGGCACCGAGGAATGGAACCCAGGGCCTCATGCATGCCAGGCAAGCGCTCCACCCCTAGGCCACATTCCCAGCCCCCACTCTAGCTTTTTTTTAAAGAAAATAATTTGTTTTAGTGTTGTTATAAAGGTGATGTATGAAGCTGGGCCCTGGTGGCTCACGTCTGTGATCAGGAGGCTCAATGGATCTTGGGTCAAAGCCAGGCCGTGAGACTCTTTTTTTTTTTTCTTTTGCCAGTCCCAGGGCTTGAACTCAGGGCCTGAGCCCTGTCCCTGGCTTCTTTTTGCTCAAGGCTAGCGCTCTACCACTTGAGCCACAGCGCCACTTCTGGCCGTTTTCTATGTATGTGGTGCTGGGGAATTGAACCCAGGGCTTCACGTATATGAGGCAAGCACTCTACCACTCAGCCATATTCCCAGCCCCCCCGTGAGATTCTTATCTCCAGATAACCACCAGAAAACCAGAAGTGGCGCTGTGGCTCAAGTGGTAGAGTGCTAGCCTTGAGCTGAGGAGCTCAGGGACAGCGCCTAGGCCCAGAGTTCAAGCCCCACAAGTAACAAAAAGAAAAGAAAAGAAAAGCCTGCAGAGCCGGGTTCAGTGGCCGCATGTAAAATCCTATCTGCTGGGGAGGGAAGATCCATGGGTCAAGATTTGGGTCCAGCCTGGGAAGAAAAGTTGTCACGACTCCATTTCACTCTTCCTGTAAGCGGCCTGGGTGATCTGTGAAAATGGTTCGCTACTCTCTAGACTCAGAACACCCCACAAAATCATGCAAGTCAAGAGGTTCGAATCGGGCTGGGAATGTGGCCTAGTGGCAAGAGAGCTCGCCTTGTATACATGAAACCCTGGGTTCGATTCCCCAGCACCACATATATAGAAAACGGCCAGAAGTGGCGCTGTGGCTCAAGTGGCAGAGTGCTAGCTTTGAGCAAAAAGAAGAAGCCAGGGACAGTGCTCAGGCCCTGAGTCCAAGCCCTGGGACTGGCAAAAAAAAAAAAGAAAAAAGAGGTTCGAATCTTCGTGTTCACTTTAAGAACACCAGAGAAACAGCCCGGGCCGTCAAGGGCATGCATATCCGAAAAGCTACCAGATACCTGAAAGATGTCACTGTAAAGCAGCCGTGTGCGCCCTTCCGGCGTTACCGTGGTGGAGTCGGCAGGTGTGCCCGGGCCAAGCAGTGGGCCCGGACACAGTGTCGGAGGCCCCAAAAGAGGGCCGGATTCCTGCCGCACATGCTTAGGAATGCAGAGCAACGCTGAACGGAAGGGTTTAGAAAAGTAGACTCCAAGGCCACTGAGCACATCCGGGTGAACAAAGCACCCAAGACGCCCCGCCCAGCTTACAGAGGCCACGGCGGGGTTCGCCCCCCACGCATGCGCTCCCTGCCACGCTGAGAGGCCTCGCTGGAAAGGAGCAGACTGCTCCCAAACCAGAAGAGGAGGTTGCACAGAAGAAAAGGGTATCCCAGAAGAAACTGGAGAAACAAAAACGCACGGCACGGGACTGCGTTTAGCATCAAATTGCAAATAAATGAATGTTACCATTATAAAAAAAAAAACAAAACACTCCATCTCAATAAACGCCGGGCACAGAGGCACAGTCCGAGCGACGGAAGAAGCCAGGCCTGGGGAGAGTGGCACAGGTGTACGGTTGTAAAGGGAAGCCCAAAAGAGGAGGCTCACCGGCCAGCCGGCCAGAGCCTAAAGGGAGACTGTACCCCAAGAATAACCGCCGCACACAGGGGCTGGAGGAGCGGCGCAGGCAACAGAATGCCGCTTAGCGAAGCACGTGTGGGCCCCGAGTTCAATCTTCAGTAGAGATGAAATTAAGAGAGAAAAAAGGAAGAGGGGAAGGGGGGAAGTGGGGGAAGAAGAGGCAGAGGCCCGGCGCCTGCGGGTCACACTTGTCATCCTAGCTATTCAGGAGGCTGCGATCGGAGGATCGCAGTTCGAAGCCAGCCCAGGCAGGAAACGCCTCGTGAGACTTTTATCTCCAACTAACCACTCAAAAGCCGGAAGTGGCGCCGCGGCTCACATGGTAGAGCGCTAGCCTTGCACTCAAAGAGGCTCAGGGACAGCGCCCAGGCCCTGAGTTCAAGCCCCACAACCGACACAGAGAGAGACAGAGACAGAGGAGGGAGGGAGGGAGGGAGGCAGGCAGAAGCATGGGGTGCGGCCTCCATGCCCTGTCTTCGCACTTCCCGCCCCCCAGGGCCTTGCGTGCCCGTTGGGCCCGTGTCTTGGGTTCTCACGGTGGCAGGCGGCACAGGCAGTCGGCAGGGTCGTGCTTGGACAGAGGGTGCGGCTCAGCAGAGTGGAGGAGAACTGGCAAGGCCCGTCTGCTGGGATTCTGTGGTACTCCCCTCTGGGGTGTGTGTGTATGTGTGTGTGTGTGTGTGTGTGTGTGTGTGTGTGTGTGTGTGTGTGTGTTGGGACCCTCAGGAGCGGGGAGGCCCGGGAACCCCATCAGGAGCAGGTTAGAATTCCCGTGTGTGTGTGTGTGTGTGTGTGTGTGTGTATGCGTGCGTGCGTGCGTGTGTGTGTGTTGGGACCCTCAGGAGCGGGGAGGCCCGGGAACCCCCGTCAGCAGCGGGTTAGAATTCCCGCCTGGCATCTGCGAGGGTTTCGGCGCCCGCCCTGTGGAAGAGCAGCTTTAGGAAGGCTGCTTTAGGAAGGGGCAAGCCAGGAGCTGCGGCCAGGAACAGCGGAGTCTGCAGGTACACCGTAGTGTATTGCTGCTCTATAGTGATAATAGCTAGCAATCAATTATGAATTAAATGTGCTTGTGGATATGTGTATGAAGAGAAAGTGAGGTGCAGACAGGGGGTCAGGACCAGTAGCGGCTTGGATGAGGGGAGCCCACTGCCTGGCAGCTTTCAGACCCACCCTTCCTTCCTTCCTTCCTTCCTTCCTCTTCTCTCCTCTCTCTCTCTTTATGCTAGTACCAGGACTTGAACTCAGGACCTAAGCACTGTCCCTTAGCCCTTTCACTCAAGGCTGATGTTCTACTACTTCAACTAAAGCTCCACTTCCAGCTTTTTGCTGGCTAATTGGGGATAAAAGTCTCACAAAACTTTCCTGCTCTGGGGCTGGGAATGTGGCCTAGTGGTAGAGCGCTTGCCTCCTATACATGAGGCCCTGGGTTCGATTCCTCAGCACCACATATATAGAAAAGTTCAGAAGTGGCGCTGTGGCTCAAGTGGCAGAGTGCTGGCCTTGAGCAAAAAGAAGCCAGGGACAGCGCTCAGGCCCTGAGTTCAAGCCCTAGGACTGGCAATAAACAAAAGAAAACTTTGCTGCTCTGGCTGGCTTCAAACTGTGGTCCTGAGATCTCAGCCTCCTGAGTAATTGGGATTCTAGGGGTGAGGGACGAGAGCTAATGCTCCCTTTTAAACACAGGCGAGTGACTGGCCAGGCTCGCCAGGCGTGCGGCAGCCGCGGGAGCGGCGCCTGAGCAGGACCGCACACTCCCAGGGGCAAGGCATGCGGCTGCATACGGGCCAAAACCTGCCGAGGAAACCTGCATGATGGGACTTTTTCTCCAAAGCCCCACTTCCTCCTTCCTGTTGGCGGGAGTCCAGATGGGATGTCTGGCATTCCGGCAGTCATCCTGGATCCAAAGGTGAAGACGCACGTTTGAAATGGCAGCACAGGCCAGAAGCATGGGTTTTCCTGGGGGAGGTGAGTCATCTTGTACTATCAGCCGCTGAAGAGGTTGAGATCATGACAACTGTGTACCAGGTATGAGGCAAGCCCCGAGACCTCATCTCCATCGGTAAGCCAGATAGCGGGGCTTGCGGCTGTAATTCTCCAGCGACATGGGAAGCTAGGGGGCCACAAGAAGGAGGATCGGGGTCTCAGGCTGGCCCTGGGCAGAAATGCAAGACTCTATCTCAACAATAATTAAGGCAAAAAAAAGTGGGAGGACACAGAACATGGCTCAAATGAAACAGTGCCTGCCTAACAACTGTCAGAGAGAGAGAGAGAGAGAGAGAGAGAGAGAGAGATTATCTAAGTAAATACCCAACAGCAGGGATGGCTCTCAGGTGGTGCAGTGCTTCCCAGCAGGCTTGAAGCCCTGGTTTTGCATCCTTACTGTGCACAAAGCCTGCGCCTTTCTAGTCAGCGCCCGGCTCCGCCCACCGCAGACCTTCAACCGTGAGCGGAAGCTCTATCCCAAACCACTAGTGTTGAGGACGTTATGTCACTCCCGAGGAAACTGGGACCCGCAATGGTCAAGTTGGTGTTGGAATGACAGGAGCCAGAGGCTGGGGACCTGGTGAGACGCCCTCTTCCCTCCTCCCAGGACTGTGCGACACTCGGCCAGTCAAGGTTTGGGCTTCAGCAGCACAAGCATGGAAGAGAGACAGCAGGTTAGACTGAGGTAGTCAGTCAAGGTGATACATGCCTATAATCCCAGCCCGTGGGAGACTCAGGCAGTCAGTCAGGAGTCTCAGGCTAGCCATAGAATAGATAGATGGGAGATGATGATAGATGGACAGACAGACAGACATGCTATCGTAAGACCCAATCTACAAACAAACAAAAAACCCTGGGCACCAATGGCTGAGGGCTGAAGATTGCAGTTTGAAGCCAACCCAGGCAGAAAAGTCAATGAGACTCTTACCTCCAATAAGCTACCAAAAAAGCAGGAAGTGGAGATGTGGCTCAACGAGTAGAGCTAGTTTTGAGCAAAAGAAGCTCAGGGACAGCACGTAGGTCCTGAGTTCAAGTCTCAGGAACAGCACCAAAAAACAAACATGCATCCCTGTACCACTTGTGTGAACACACAACCGCACATCCACAAAATAGAAAACAAAATATGCACAGTCACCACGTGCGGTGTCACCCAGTCGTGATCCCAGCTCTCAGGAGGCTGAGGAAGGAGAACTGTTGAGTCTGAGGCCAGCCTGGAGTACAGTGAGGCCCTCAGAAACAAGATGGAAGTAGCTACCGGCCTGGGCCACAGCTCAATGGTAGAGGACCTAGTCAATGTGCAGAAAGCCATGGGTTCCATCCCCAGCAAGACACACACACACACACACACACACACACACACACACACACACAATCATCTCACCCATCACAACCTTTCAAGAGGCCTGGGTAGTGGTAAAGTGCTCGTCTCATACACACGAAGCCCTGGGTTCGATTCCTCAGCACCACATATATAGAAAAGGCCAGAGGTGGCGCTGTGGCTCAAGTTGGCAGAGTGCTAGCATTGAGCAAAAAGAAGCCAGGGACAGCGCTCAGGCCCTGAGTCCAAGCTCCTGGACTGGCAAAAGACAAAACCAACCTCTCAAGAAGAAAGTAGAGCGAAGAGGAGCCTCAGGTGGCCGGTCACAGGGCCTCCAAGCCGGCCACCACCCTTGGGCACAGTGCCTCCAGGCAGCGACTCCCAGAAGGATGGTGGGATCCCCAAAGCCCCGAGGACCACATGGGGGTCTGCTCGGCAGCACTAGAAGAGGACCTGATCCAGCAGAGCCCGACTGACACGTCACTGCCCTGAGGAAGCCAACAAGGTGGCGGAGCACCGGCTTAGGCTTATGGGCTTCTGAGTAACCAAATCCTGCTGACCTCTCCGGGCCCCTCATCCCCTGGGGTAGATGCCTCAGGGACACAGAGCTGTCGCAGCCTCCAGCCCCTTCCCCTTGCTCACTGTGACTCCCTCTCCCTGGGAATGTGGCTCAGTGGTACAGTGCTTGCCTAGCACGCATGAAGCCCTGGATTTGATTCCTCAGTGCCACATACATAGAAAAAGCCGGAAGTGGCGCTGTGGCTCCAATGGTAGAGTACTGGCTTTGAGACGGGAGAGGCTCAGGAACAGAGCCCAGGCCCTGGGTTCAAGCCCCAGGACTGTGGGTTGCTGTGGAGACGTGAGCCTCAGCGACACAGACCCAGGTGACCTGCTGAGTCCTCCCTCTCCGGCTGGAGGGCAGCACTAGTCTGACCCCACCTGCCCAGGGTCCACCCGCTCGGCAGTCACCTGCCACAGCAGGGCCTCAGGATGCTGGACCACGCCATTGCTGTCCCCTCCCAGTGTAAACACTGCTGGGGGCTGGGGCTGGCCGGAGGGCTAAAGTTCCAGTCCTGAGATCTCTGGGTGTGCTCGCACAGGCCTGCCCTCCCCGTCCCCGCTGCCCCCCCCCCCCCCCCCGCGCTGTGCTTCCTGGACATGGGCTATAGGCAACCCTGGCTCTGTCTTGGCTTCTGGGCTGTCGGAGGCCTGGCCTGGCTCTTTTTAAGGACCTTCCTCTGCCCTCCTAGCCCCTCTGCCTGGGACTATGCCCTAGGCCCTGGGCCAAGCATCGATTCCACGGCAAGGACAGACCGAATACAGAGTATTTATTGCAGGAAATTAGACCAAGGTTCCATCTGGGTGGCTCCAGGCGAGGCGGGGCTCAGAGCTGGGAGAGGATGCTGGGAGCCAGGCTGCAGCTGAGGCCGGTGCCGTCTGGCTCCACGTTCAAGACCTTCACTACTCCATCCTCTACCACCATGGAGAACCTGCCAGAAAGAGGGGCCAGGCCGGCTGTATCAGCCCGGCCTGGAGGCAGATGGGGGCCCCAGGGAAGCGCCCCCAGAGACCTCTCCCACTTTACCTCTTGAGCCTGTGGTTCCCAAAGAGGGGCACCAAGGAATCATCTAGCAACAAATCTGTCTCCTAGGGGAAAAGCAGAGACATGTGAAGAATGTGTCAAGGATCGCTGACTTGAAAACCCAGTCGGGACTTACTCACCTTCCCGAAGGCCCCGGTAGGGTCAGCCAGGAGCCGGATCTGAAGGACAGGGAGAAAGGTCATCACTCCAACCTCCCACCCGGCCCAGCCCCCTGCAGGCCTCACGCCTTACCTTGCCTTCTGTCTTATTGCTGCGTCCCCACTCCGCAGTCACAAAGACATCGTTCACACACAGGCATGCTACCACCTGCACACCTTTGGCCTTCAAAGCCCCGGCCTGCTCCACATATCCAGGCAAGTGGGTCTAAGAAGGGGAAACAGAGTCATCCCAGGGATAGCGGCATGCACCCCTCCGCCCTCCCTTCATCCTCCTCACCTCCCTGACCAATGCCTCTCATCAGGCAGGGAAAATCCCGCCCTTCACCTCCTCACCTCCCTCATCAGGAAATGAAAATTCTTTTTGCCTCAGTTACTAGGAAGCACAGTTACTAGATCCTCATGTCCTATGGTCAAGATCATGAACTTTCCATGGGCAGAGCTATGTATGTATGGCTCATTTGCCTCAGTTGCAAGCATCTCCATAGTGCCTACCACAGGATTAGTAAGAGGTTCTATGCAATGCTGGTACTGTCACCTAAAATGTTCTCTCTCTCTTTCTCGGTTATGGGGCTTGAACTCAGGGCCTGGGTGCTGTCCCTGAGCTCTTGGGCTATACCACCTTGAGCCACAATGCCACTTCTGGTTTTCTGGTGGTTTATTGGAGAAAAAGAATCTCACAAACTTTTCTGCCTGGGCTGGCTTTGAACCATGATTCTCAGATCTCAGTCTCCTGAGTAACTAGGATCACAGGCATGAGCCACCAGCGCCTGGCTCTAAAATGCTTTCTCAACGGTCCAATTTACATACTCTTGTGCCCAGCTGTCTCAGCACCACATAGATCTAAGAATGATATAGAAGATGCTGATTATTGATCCCAATGGGGAGCCTCACCTTGGAACAACCTGGGGTAAATGCTCCAGGGACTCCAAACAGCACGCCCTTCTTCCCCTTGAACAGCTCAGCCAGGTTGACCTTGTTCCCAGGCTGTTCTTCAAACACGTCCACGGGAGGAATGGGATCTCCCACCTGGAAGCAAGGACTCCAAAGTAAAAGAGGGTCCTGAGGGTGGCAGCAAAGCCAGCCAGGGGAACACACAGCTGGTGCCTGGGAACCCAGCAGGCAAAGGCCAACAGTCAGTTTCCAGGAGTCCCTCTCCATCCCTTCCCCCTGTCAACCAGTTATTCCACATCCTCCAGGTTCCGACGAGGCCCAGCTCCATCTGAAGGGCTGTTGGGGAGAGAGTCACCACCCCAAATGTCGCAATGCTATGCAAACAAAGGCCCAGTTTCTTAAAACAGTGGATTAAAACTGGGCACCTGAAGTCATACCTGTAATCATAGGTACTCAGGAGGCTGATATCTGAGAATAAAAGTTTTTTGGGTGTTTTTTTTTTTTTTTTTTTTTTGCCAGTCCTGAGTCTTGAACTTTGGGCAGCACTGTCCCTGAGCTCCTTTTGCTGAAGACACTCTACCACTTGAATCACAGCACCATTTCTGACTTCTGTGATTAACTGGGGATAAGAGCCTCATGGACTTTCTTGCCTGGGCTGGCTTCAAACTGTGATCCTCAGATCTTAGCCTCCTGAGTAGCTAGGATTAGAGCCAAGAGCCACCAGCACCCAGTGAGAACAGAAGTTTGAAGCCAGCAAGGGCAGAGAAATCCGTAAGACTCTTATCTCCAATAAACCATCAAAAACCTGGAAGTGGAGCTATGGCTCAAGTGGTAGAGCTCCAGCCATGAGTGGAAAAGCTGAAGGGCAGAGCCCTTAGTTCGTAATCCAGCACACACACACACACACACACACACACACACACACACACACAATGGACTAAGTAGAGAGGGAGAGAAGGGGGAGAGCAGCGCATAGGGATGAGGGGGGGCCAACAAGAGGGAGACTGAACGGTGTCCTTTGAGGTTGGCGTAGGGTAAAGGAGACGGTGGTAGGAGACTCCCAGGACCGGGAAGGATTCCCGAAGAAGATCGGTAAGAGACACCGCAACACAGCAGGAAACCACTACGGAGGGGAGACGGACACGGGCTAAAACGTGGGGACACCCTGGGCGCCCCAAGGGACCAGAGCTGTTTCGGAAAATGGGATGAAGTAGAGGCACCGTCGCTAAAGCGTGGGGGGGGTGGGGGTGGGGAGTGCGGCAGACGACCTGCGGAGGAGAGCCTGAAAACGGTCCTGCGGCGAAGATGTTTCTAGAAGGTGGCGAATGCCTCGGTATCCAACTACCTAAAAGCGGTGGGGACGTCGGATGGGAAGGGAGGGGGGGCTGGGGGGGTCTCAGGAGAAGCGGCGCGAGGGCCCTCACGTCGGGGGGCGGCCTTGGGGAGGCCGGGGAAGGGGTCAGCGGTCACCTTGATCGGGGCCATGGCGACCGCGGCTCGGTGGAAACTGCGGGTGCCACCACGCGCCCACTCTGCTCTTCGCGGTCGCGGTCCCGCAGCCGGGGACTCCCAGGCCGCCGCACGAATCAGCACCGGGCCGGCTGGTCGCCCCAGGACCCGTAGCCAGAACAGCCCCATGCCCGCCCACCCGGCGCACCGCCTTCCCAGGCCGGACGGGGGGGCGGAGCCTCGGAGCCCCGCCCCTCCCCGCCCGCCCCGCAGGGCCGCTCGCACGGCGCAGGCGCGGGGGACCTTCCGGGACTCTGAGCTCGTTTGCGTTAGGGCAGCGCGACGACGCTCCTGACGGGGGGGGCGGAGCCTCTGGCGGCCACTCAGCTCATTTGCATGTCACGGGGTGCTGCGGCTTTGAAAGGCTTAATTTACACGCGGGGACGGTTTCCCCCTCCTTGACTAAAAGCAAAGGACGGGGAGGGGTCGTGTCAGGCTCGGAAGTTGGCTGAAGGCAGGCTGACTTTAGGTGCGACTCGGCCTCCGCATTGCAGCTGTTTTACATGTGATTTGCATTTTTTACGTACGCGTTACAGTGAGTAGGTGTTGGCGTGCGCCAGGCCGGCCTGCCGCCCAAGTGCTTCCGGTTAGCGGCGCGTCACCCGACCGGCGCGCTCACACCCCCACGGCTCCGGCAGGCTCCCCCAGGCCCGGCGACGTCGCCACTTCCGGTCCCACCGCTGGCCCAATGGCACGGAGAGCCAACGGTTCCGGAAGTGACGCCGCCAGAGCGCGGCCTCCTTCCGGTTCCGGCCTGGCAAGCGCTGGGAGAGCGGCATGAAACTTCTCACTCACAATCTCCTGACCTCGCACGTGCGGGGGGTGGGGCCCCGTGGCTTCCCCCTGCGCCTCCAGGTACCGGCCGGGACCACCTCGCTCTGGCTCCGAGCCGGGAGGGACGGGAGCCCCCGGGTCCTGGCTCGGCCCTACTAACCTTCCCCGCCCCCCGCAGGCCACCGAGGTTCGCATCAGCCCGGTGGAGTTCAACCCCGACTTCGTGGCGCGGATGATACCCAAGGTGGAGTGGGCGGCGCTTGTGGAGGCGGCCAGCACGGTGAGGGGCCCGTCCTACCCGCGGACGCGAGGGAGCCTGGCTGGAGGCGGGGCGGCGGGGGCGGGGCAGGGAGGCCAGGTCTCCCCCCCCCCCCATGGCTGAGGCTTCTTGCCCACAGTTGCAGCTGGGCGAGGTCCCCACCCAGCCGGTCGAGGGGTATGAGCGCGATGAGGCCTTTCTGAGGAAGATGCACCACGTGTTGCTGGAGGTGAGAACGGGTTGCCCCCCCCGCTTACCCTGTCCTGTCACCCACTCGGGCTGTCAGTGCTCGCGCTGACGTCCCTTTCTCCCTCCCTTAGGTGGACGTTCTGGAGGGCACCCTGCAATGCCCAGAGTCTGGGCGTCTGTTCCCCATCAGCCGCGGGATCCCCAACATGCTGCTGAATGATGAAGAAACTGAGACGTAACTTTGCCAGCCAGCGTTGTGACATTCTGTGGCAGTGTTTCTTTTCTTTTTTAATGTATATTGTGTTTTTACTAGTTGAGACCCCACCTTGACCCATTAACACACGGAACACACACTTCTTGAGCTCCATAGTATATTTTTTTTTCTCATTAAAGGTTCAAAACCAAAAGCGGTTTCTCTTTGCAGCAAATATACATTAAAATAGAGTCTCTGTACAGCCATGGGCTCTGGGCCCTGGCTTGCCCCATGTCCCTGCGCCTCCCTGGCCGAACCCAAAAATAAATATAGTGTTATTGCTCTGCAGGGCATAGAGGCAGTGCCCTCCCCACCCCCCTGAGGAGGCTGGGCAGGAGCTGGTGGGGAGCCCTGGCCACCCCGAGTCCTGGGGCTGGAGCCTGCTTGGAGTTATTGCTTCAAGGGGGGGCACTAATGCCCAATGCAAATGATGAGGAGAGGAGCGAAGGGGCAGGGGGGCCTTTGCTCTCCAAATCCCCCTCTGCTCTGGAGAGGGGGATGGGATTAAGCAGCAGCAAAAGCATCACCCACTGGGAGACTGTGGCCTCCATCCCCTTCCCTCCCTGAGATCAGGTTTCTGCCTCCCACACATCCCCTGAAGCCCCTTATGGCTTCCGCAAGGCCCCCTATTCTCTTAGGGGCACATTATGGCTTGCAAGGGGCAGCACTGTGCCCAGATCCGGGCATTACTTTCCCAGCGTGACACCCCCTAAGGGGGGAGGGGAAGGGCATGGCACCTGCTCCCAGGGGCTGATGGCATTGCCCTGGTCCTGCCAGCAGGCTGTGGCACTGCCCAGGCCCCAGCTCTGCCCCCTGGGGGCCGACCCCACACTTGGCAGATCTGCCAGCACCCCACCCATCCCACCCCTCGCCTCAGTCCATCATGGCCTCAAGCATCTCCAGAAACAGCTTGTGCATGGGCACCTTGCCCTCCAGCTTCACCCCATAGAAATGGGCCAGGACTTTGCCAGCTGTCTGGCGGAGGAGCGGCAGTGTGAGCAGCAGCCTGCCTGCCCGCCGCCGCTCTGCACCCCCTCCTGGGCCAGCCCTGCCAGCTTCGTACTCCAGCAGGGCCTCGTGCAGAGCTTCTCGCAGCTGCTCCACAGCCTCGGCATCTTCAATGTGCACGGAGTCTGAGGAAGAGAGAACTGCTGACATGGGCTATTTCTAAAGGGCTGAACCCACCTCTGCTTGCGGTTCCTGCATGGGGCCTGAGAGGTCAAACACAGGTCCTCTAATTAGCTGATAGACACAGCTTGCTGCTCCTGCCCACCAGCCAGGGCCTTTGCTTTTCTCTCAACGGTGGCCACTTCCTGTCCTCCCTACCTCCTCTCCCATATTAGCACCACCCTAGGGCTCAAAAGCCAGATGCTGAGATCTGAGGATCTCAGTTCTAAGCCAGCCCAAGCAGAAAAGTGCAGTGAGACTCTGTCTCAAACTAGCCAGCAAAAAAGTGGAGCTATGACTCAAGTGGTAAAATACCTTTAAAAGACAGCACCAGCCTTCAAGTTCAAGCTCCAGTTTCAGCACATTGTTCTTCCTTAAGCTTTAGTTTTTTGTTTTGTTTCTGTTTTTTGGCCAGTCCTGGGGCTTGAACTCAGGACCTGAGCACTGACCCTGGCTTCTTTTTGCTCAAGGCTAGCACTCTACCTCTTGAGCCACAGCGCCGCCACTTCTGGATTTTTCTATATATGTGGTGCTGAGGAGTCGAACCAGGGCTTCACATATGCAAGGCAAGCACTCTACCACTAGGCCACATTCCCAGCCCCTAAGCTTCAGTTTTCTAATCTACAAAATGAGGTCGTGCCACCCTTCCATGGTTTTCGCTAGGAGGGCCTTCTGCACAATGTGTGGGCACCTACCCTGGACTCACCAGAATTGGCGAGGGCCAGGGCCTTCAGCAGGACATACTCCTCTCGCTCGAGCCGCAGGGCTTGCAGTCGCCGGACGAGTTGCAGCAGGGCTGCCCCCAGCTCCCCCAAGCCGGCTGCCCGTGCCCCCTCTTCATCCAAGACCAAGTCCTCTGCAAAGGCCAGCTCATCCTGTAGGGGCAGCGAGCGCTGGGCCACACCCAGCACCAGCACCTCCATCCACACGCTCTGCAGTACTGACATCTGGTCAGACAGCGACAGTGACGAGAAGCCTGGGGGCGGGGGGAGCAGGCCTGGCTGAGCAAGGGCCCCAGCCAAGCAGGGCCAGGCCTGCTCGGGGAAGCCCCAGGGCCCCGAGCCCTTTACCTGGGATGCTTTTGGCCCAGCTGATGGTGACCACGATCTCTCGGTCAAAGAGGTCACAGAGGGTCGCCACCGCCGGGAGATGTCCGTCAGGGCCCGCTGGGTCAGGCATGGCATACAGCTTTTCAGGCTCCACCACCAGTAGGTGAGATACCAGTGCATTCACTGGGGCTACAGTGACAGGTGAAAGATTAGCGTCAAGCCCTCAGATCCGGGAGGCCCACGGGTCCCTCGGGGCCAGGTGTCTTCCCAAGCAGTCCCTTGCGGCCTTCCTCCGTAGCTGCCGGCCATCCAGGAGCAACGCTCGCAGGCTCCAGGGACAAGTGGGCTGCTGGCAGACAGGCGCTGCCTGCTACGGCCTACCCTGAGGCTGGAGTGGAGCTACCTAGGCTCATAGGAAGACGCTTTGCACAAGTGTTTTTTGGAGATAGGAACTAAATGAATTGAGGCAAGTGAACTCTAGGTAGAGTGCCTGGATGCATGCCATTCAGGGCCGCCCTCCTCTCGTGCTCGGGGACACCCTCCCCAGAGATCTCACCTGTCTTCCGGGGGCCTCCGGCTACTGCCAGGGGGCCTGCAGGGAAGGGGCCTGGGAAAGGCAACGGGTCCACTTCCGGCCTCCGCTTGTACTTCTGTCGCCCACCCCGGACGCGGTCCAGGCGTACGCCTTTAATGGAGAGTCAGGGCCATGTTGGGGTCGGGCAGGCTTGCGTGCCGGAGCCCTTCCCAGGCTCTGCCCAGCACTCACCCTCCTTGAGCATGCCCACCCGCAGGCACTTGGTGAAGCGGCAGGCCTGGCAGGCCTTGCGTCTCCGCTTGGTGATCTCACACTCGTTGGAGGCCGGACAGCTGTACTCGATGCTCCCTGCCAGGAAGAGGCAGGGCTCCAGTGGCGGCCTCCTGGGGCCCAGAAGGGGCCCAGCTGACAGGAGTGCCCTGACTTGCCCCGAGCAAGCACCGGTCTGGGGGTATGGGGAGGAAAGGCAGAGCAGGAGGCCATGAGCAGGACAGGGAGGGGGGGCCTGCCTGGATGGGGC